>NC_089526.1:3568265-3868265 GCF_963924715.1 Thunnus thynnus | reverse complement strand
GAGCAGAACAAGGCGTCAGTGTGCATCTACAGTATGAAAGAGCCCGTTTAAGTATTCAGGGTCTGAAAGAATCAATTACAATGCTTTGTTTTGTATTGAAGTGATAAAACACTGAAAGAAGGAGCATACAAAATATAAATTCTGCAGGTGCAATGAAGAGAGACTCTTAAATGAATGACGTCAAAAGTCAAAATGACCAGTGGAAAAACTAAACTTTTAAGAGGCAATTAATGGAAAAAAAACTGTGTAAGATCTTAAGAAATGGAAGACGGTCTCTATAGCTGCATGTCTATCAAACCGAACCATCAAAGTGTGAGTTAAATTTCAAGTGTATTACACTTTGGACACATGTGCACTTGGAGCTGCTTGGGAAAAACTGTCTTTACTTGTATTAGCTGTTCGTGTCATTGATTTGGATAATTACTTGATAAAGAATCAAGGTCACTGTGGGAGTTTTAGTTGTATGAAGGGAAAACAATCCAAACATTATGCCAGTATTAATGAACTGGGACAGCAGCACTCCAAAAACATACAAAAAAAAATTCTTAATACCGATATGAAATTATATTTTAGATTTTAGACACACACAAAAAAAGGTCTTTGTAGTGTCGCTACACTTCATAAGTTGTTGTCAATATAGCAGAGCACCAAAGAGACCCTTTTCACGGCAGACATTTTGACTTCTCAAAGCAGAAAAAGCGTTTAGATGAGCCAGTTTCAGGTTTCAGCTCTGGTATTATGTGTGCTCACTCACTAACAAGGCTTACTGGGACAATTAATGGAATGGAGCCATTGTTAATGACCCCAAAAATGGTCTATTCAATCAGAAAAAAAGCACTCTTGCAATTGATTGTACCAATATCAGTGTAAATACTACAAAATATCCTCCACAAATCATAAAAATGCTAAGTTTTCTAAAATTATACTTGAGTAAAGAAAAAATGCGCTAATTGATTTCAGTGTTTTTTACTGTTGCCCAGTCTCAGAAGCAACACTTATAGAGAACCTGCTAAACAGGAGCTCAGGTGATTCCAATTATAATGAAGAAAATCTGTCAAGAGTCAACTTAAAACAATTTTGAAGGTACAGACATACAATACCTGTGACAGTGATCGTGATATAATGTCCCATTGCTGTCTCTTTGTTCTCACAGTCAGCTTTGCATTGAAACCGACCGTCGTCGTCTGATGTCAGGTTGAGAATCTCTGTCTCGACCTGTCTGAGTCTCATGATGTCATTAGAGATTGTCTCATTCACCGTGGTGAAGTACTTTCTGGGGTCAGTCAGCTCAGCGTCGTCCTTAGTGAGATGATACCACGCAACATGCAGCAGACCGCATTTCATGAAGTGATAAGATGCTTTGCAGGATAATGTGACCGATGAGCCTCTGGCAGGAGTGAAGGTTTTCTGTGCGTAAAGGACCTGTACGGTATCTAGATCACAAAGGAAACAATGGGAGAGAAAAACAAAAAGAATCAGTGGGCAGTTTTGAACTTGTTTTTACTCTTATAAACTCACAGATGTACTTAAAATTGTTTAAAGGAATAGTTCAACATTTTGATAAATACATTAATTTCCGTAAATATACAGTTACAACCAGCAGCTGCTTAGCTTAGCTTAGCATAACGACTGCAAACAGCTGAAATTAGTACTGGGCTTCAACAGGAATGCTCACCCAACTTTTGGCACATTCCAAGATGTGTATTGATAAATAAGAAAGTGACTTGCTACTGGATCCCTCCTGATTGATCTGAATCAGGTGTTAAATGACACCTAACCGAAATCTAATCATTACTTCCTTATTAAATGCTTATTTAGTCACTTCATCCATTAAAGAAGTACATTATACTGAGTTGATAGGAATGAATGCAGTATTGCTAATTGCCCTGTGCACCAGTAGATACTGAGTTTTGACTAAAAATTACTTCATAAATGACACAAACCAGAGAAAAGTAGTTCTGGTGCTGCGCTTATTAACGACTGTCAAGCCAATCAGCTTTTTTAGATGGGATTAAAAATAGGAGCAAAGCAGACTTCACCATCTTCCAAGGTGCACGGATAGCAATGATAGGATATACAACCAAAGCGACTGATTATCTGGCCCAACGGCAGCATATACAAAGAGAAAAGAATTGCACCAATTATTGACCCCTGGGGTACCCCACATAGCAGCGGAGTGGATGAGGACACATAGTTACCCATAAAGACAGAAAAACTTCTATTTGACAAATATGACATAAACCATTCTAGAGCTTTCCCTGAGATACCAACACATGTATTTAGTCGATTAATGAGAATGGAGTAATCAATGGTGTCAAAGGCAGAGCTCAAGTCAAGTAAGACCAAGATGGAGAGTTCCCCCTTATCAGCCTGCATTCAGGATGTCATTCATGACTCGTAACAGAGCAGTTTCAGTACTATGGTTTTATATACACTTATATTCAGTATAAAATACACACACAACACCATCCAGTACAATAACATGCAATTAATAAAAAATCAATTGCGATTAGACAAAGTCTTGAGGAAATATATTAAAAAATATACACTTATTCTAGTCTCAGAAAGGAAACATTAATTACTACACACACAGAGAAATTGTCCATCTGTCCAAAAAAAATGTAAGTCACACTATCATCTTACTTTATCGGCTTTTACATATAGTACTCATATCTCCCAGCTTGGTTGTGCTTTAACAAGCTATACCAGTTCAGCTGACGCTTACAGCTGACACAGCCTCATAGATATATTTCATTGATATTTTAGTAATATGCTGTGGTCTACTGTTTAATTAGGACTGAGGAATTACGTGTGTTTTCTAATAACACCCCACGAGGTTATCTCCCAACAATGACAGTATCTTGTACCAAGAAAATCATCAAAATTAATAGTCCCATCTGTGAAAAGAAGCCCTTATATCAAAACTTGTTCACTAACCATTTTCCTCGGCGGATGACACACACAAAGTCACCACCAGCAGCAGCAGCCCCGTAGGTAAAGTAAGCCAAGTCATTCTCCAACACACAAACTGATAGGTTACACTAAAGATGAACACGAGGACCACAGCACGAGTTTAAGAATGGCAGAGTCAAGCTGAAAGTGTCATAACACTCGGTTGTTGACTTCACCGGAGATACATTAACACCTCTGTCTGCGTTATGTGAGTGTGTCTGCTGTTGTGTGGGTGGAGGATACGTTGCTTTTGTGCACAGTACAGCAGTGTTTCCATTCCCTTTGACCACTAGCACTTTGCACTTTCTTTTGATCTTTTGAAAAGATGCAGTATCCTTTCCAGTGTTGAGGTTTTCACCAAGAGGCTTTGTTTCTTTTCAGGTGCACATTCTGTTTCAATGATCACTTTATCATGATTTGAGCAGTTGTTAGCTTTTAAAGGATGTAAGCATCAATCTATAACATCTAAATAATTGGGGGTCTCGGGAAGCTTGTCTTAAAAATCTATTTTACTGAACTGCATGTTCTTTGTTTCTCTCTGATGTTTTCCTTAAGTTGCTATTCAGATTTAAAAAGTTAGAAGACACAAAAAAAAAACAAAAAAATATCACATGCACACACTGGCCACTTTATTATCCACACCTGTGCAGACTAATCCAATCCAATATAATAGCTCTGCTGTGATTTCTACTTTTATGAAACTTAAAAGGAAATGCTGTTAGAAACCTTTACTACTGTTAAAGGTTTTGAAAGGTGTTTCTAGTATTTTGTCCACTCCTTTTACAAATGAAACTGAAAATGTATAAGGTTTGTAAAAGTAGAATTCATGGCAGAGCTGTTATATTTGATTGCATTAGACAGATGTGTCTAATAAAGTAAGCCTGTATCTGCTTCTTCCACCAATTTGTCTTAAACCAAACTTGGGACTGCAAGTTTTTTTTTTATTGTGGCACCATTACTCCAACTTTATATATTTAGACAACTTGTGCATTATTTTGTACCTGTTCCCCCAAAATGGACTCTTATTGGATATGTTTTGAGCCTTAAAAATAAAGTTGTTTGGGTTTACACAAAGCTTTGCTGCACATTTTGAGTTTGTAATGTTGTTCCATTTTTGTCAGAGGGCTTCAAAACTTTATTTGAAAGTCTATAGTAAACCATAACCGCTCTGCGGTTTCCAGAAATCACACAGATGCGACATATGTGACACCACTTCAGGTTTTTAAAGAGATGGTTTGAAGATTGTGTATGTGCATTAAGATACAAACCAACTAGGATTGTATTTCAATATTCTCTTACCTTTTAGCTCAGTTTTGTCCTGTTCTGCTTCCAGACCAGTGCTTTTTGCTGCTCACATGTCATACTTACGGTTCGGGTTAGGGGGTTAGGGGCAAATTACAGCATTTGTTGGTGGGACTAAATGTGGAATTACTGTGTCAGAATCTGACTGCTCAGATAATCTAAAAACAGGGGAAGGCTACTGCTCTCACTGCCCACAATACAACATGAAATTATAGAATAAATTATAAAACATATTCATAGTCTCATTTTTTTTCTAAAAGAGGAGAGTTATAATACAATTCTAACAGTCACAGACTCAAAAATCAGCTGAAAATCAGAGTTCATCGACAAGCTAATGATGAGAGCCTGGCTATGTTGACAGGCTAACATTTGCTAGAAAGTAATAAAACTGTTTAAGCCAGAAACATACAGTAAATACAGGAAAGAGCGTCACTCCAGACACTAAATATTTGGTGCAGGTTTATAATTGATGTTATATCAATTAATGAGGAAGTTAACTTCAAGAGAGGGTGCCCATTATTATGTCTATGTCCATCACTACTGTTAGCCTACTTGTGTTGTTATCTTGGAGTTGCCTCTTAGGAAATTACTTCCTTTTTATTATCTGTGGTTTGGTAACACAACAATAATTGTGAAATCGATTGCTTTATATGGGGAATTATGCATTTATACACACACAGACATCTACACCAGAAAGGCAGCTGGTGACCAGAAGTATAGTACATTTTGTAGGACAACACACAACTATTTCTAACAGTTCATTCAACATGGCCACTGAAATGAGAATGGAGATGCGACACCATGTCAATACACCAGCGGATGAAGGGAGGCAAAGTTTGGAGAAGACAGAAAATTGCTATTCAGGTCAGAATAATATCCACATCTTTTCTGTTATGTTTTCATTTTATGTCTCCAAAAGTGTTGGTGTGACCTCTGACCCTTTCATAGTGACATTTTGCTTTATGTGGGCAGCTTTGATTCCTTTGTAGATTAACAGATTAAGTGTTTTTTCTCTCTCTCTCTCTCACACACACACACACACATCATTGCTGCAAACCACATACTGTATGTACTTTGGGGGAAAACATTTTTCACAGAAGAAAAAAACTATATCTAAAAATACTAAAAATACTCACACAGAGCAAAATGTCCATGTTACAAAGTGTTTTTACCATTTCTACATCTTCCGTAACAAAGTAAGTTTTTAGTTTTACTGAATCATCTCTTTCTGATGATGATCTTTATTATGATTTATGCATTCTGTGACTGTTGTTTCTGTTTAGTTATGCGTATTTCTGGGTTAATTTGTTAAAGCACTTTGAGAGGCCTCTCAAGCACACTTGAACTGTTTAAAGAGTCTTCTTAAGAATTGTGACGCTGCGGAAAGCCCCTGTTTATAAATCAGGTTTCATCAATGTCTGTGTTACATGTCATTTTATATAATTGTGTATTCAACGTTGTCACATTGTAACAGGAGAGACTCTCTACTGGGTTTGGATTGTAGCAGATAACAGAATCATTGTCAGTTGTTATGTGTGTATCTTTTCCTATATAGGGGCAAAAGTGTACAAGGTGATTGGAGTCGGCTTCGTCCTGCTGTGCATCATACAGTTCGTTCTCAATGTTTCCCTTCACCACCGAGGAAGTGAGTATCAGCCTGCACCTTCCACATCACGCAGCAAGAGACAAGTAAACCCGTTGAGTAAAACTACAGATTTCATAAACCAAAGCACCTGCAAAGCTAATTTTAACCCCATTTGATACACTGCTAAATACACCAAAAGTACAGGAAATCCATCAGTTAATGACTTGAGTTGTTTGGGTGTCACAACAGTCAACAAACACAGCAGTTCTTTGGTCCTCCAAGGAAGTTTTGTGAAAGCTGGGAGTGAAAAGTTTTCAAAATGTAGCAATGGCAGCCTCAGTGTGTTGTAAATGTTACGAAAATCTTTTGTTTTTTCCTTACTCAGTCAAAGCAAAGTCTCTGAGAGTAAGCTATGATCCACAAAAAGGGAACATCTTTATTATCTTTCCTTCCTAGTTGGGTCTTGTAACGAGTCCGACTTTGACCACATCAACTTTACCAATGTCTCCCAGATGTCACCTCGTGACATCATGGCTCTGCTTCAAAAGAAAAACCAAATGGTAGAGGAAAACAGCTACCTGAACAGAGCTATGGAGATTTTAAATAGCCAGCTTGACCAACAAGAAAATCAGATAATAAAACTTCAATCTGAAAGAGTAAGACTGATAACAAGGCTTTCTGAAACTGGTAAGTGAGCTTTTTTTTCTTCTTCTAAATATTATTTAGTTGACAGTTGTTTCAGACCAGGAATTGATTTTTGTTTTGATTCGTCAGTTTCTTTATTTGAAGCTCAAATATTCTTGCCATTTTCTTCATCGAATTTCACCCTGCCCTGTCCTTTCTCGTCATGTCTCTTCTTTCCTGTCCTGTGTCTTTGTGCCTTGTTTCAGTTTGTCCTGTCCCATTCTGAATTGTCCTGTTAAAATTATTGTCCTGTCCTGAGCAGAACAAAAAATTAAAAGATGTCCCGTGGGGTGGAGGCGATACATGTCGAGCTGTTACCTACTTTCCTCTGAGAAAAAGGGCTGGAGATATGCCAACAGAGACTGTGTGGATAAAAGAGCTCATTTGGTGATTTTAAATGATGAAGTGGAAGAGGTATTTATATTTGTTTTGTTTTTTTTGTTTTTCCTAAAGCCATTCAGGCATCATTCAAGCAGGTCGTTTCTCAAGAATGCTGCAACTTGTCATAATTTCACTAAATCTATGAACTCAAGTAAGATGACCTCATCAACCACTTTTAGATAAACAATCAAGATCAAATCTAAGCCACAAATCTCTCCCAACAGGATATTATCCAAATGTTTAGCAGTTTTACTATGTGGATCGGGTTGAGGAGGGGTCCAGAGAAGACATGGACTTGGGTGGACGGAAGCTCACTGACTTATCGGTATGGCTTTTTGAATGTTTCCCAAGGTGTACATTATTACTGCATTACTATTTACATTTCATTGTGTATTGATAAATGCATGAGCTACTGGGTCAAAGAGAAGAACACTTGTCCACTGAACTGGCGACTCCAAATTCAGAGAAAAAGGTTTGAAGAAACTCTCCTTATTCTGCTGTTTTTTTGGCTGGAAATGTAGGACCATGCCTGACTAATTTATCACTGTCATTGTCATTCATTTGGATTTTAGTTTCTGTCCATCTGATGAATGTAAGTATCTTAACCTGCTAAATGTTTCACTATGTTCACCAGCTAATCTACAGCTGCTGTAACTGTGTCTGTTTGACATTTGGTGCTGAGCAGGTAGTGTACAGTGGGTTTTTTAGACCATTTTCACTGAAAACAGCTGCTTACTGCAGCCAAAAACGATATTATGAGAGCGCTGAGAGTCAATCAAAACAGTCAACTCGCAGCCGGACAGAACAACACTGAGCTGAAACTCACTATAAAGCTCCGTAAAGCTTTAGAGGAGAGCTGCAGAGTTGCTGATGATTCTCTGTAGGCTCACCATAATGAGCCATACACAACACTTTACACACTGACGTTACTATTATGAAAAATATCAATTATTGCTACTTTAAAAAGACAAGCCACTAGTTTATCATATACTACTGTTGGATTACCTTTTGCTTCCCTGCAAAGTGATGTATAATTGTGTGTTAAGAGGAAAGATATCAAAACCTACTATAAGTGTTCAAATCTTATTAATGGAGCAATCATTTCCACCATGATGACCAACAGCAGACTTGTTAGAAGGCCCAAATTTAGCAATTGAGACCACAATGACTCCTTGAGAGAGACCGGCTTCAACCTCAAGTCGTGTTGGCTGCCGCTTGGTTCAGAAAGAGAAAGATAAATTCACCAGTCACTACAAGGTGCCAAAGTCACCCAAACTGAATGGATGGATAATTATGGATACATGGATAATAATGTCAGCTACAATATATACATTGTTATGTTTGATACCACAAAAACTGTTGTGTTGTGTTTTGTAGTAACAAGAATAATGGGCTGCAGTCAGATGGTGAGCTTTTGAACTGCGTCTATGCTCAACAATTTCCAGCACAGTGGGTCCCTGCCCCCTGTGAAGAACAACACAACTGGGTATGCGAGAGGGAGTCTAAGTGATACACGACCTCCATCAGACCTGAAGAGTCACACAATAAACACCCACTTTAGCAAACAGCTACTATTAATCTATGTCACACACATTTAAAAATCCTGTGATGATTTAATGTGTTTATTATACCTGTGCTGGATATATTTTATGGTCTGTGTGCACTTTTAGTTACTGTATGTCTTGTGTCTTGACTGTTTTATGTTAAATTTAGAGTTAATCTGTGATGTTGTGTTTTACTCTGACCAATAAAGGAGACTTTCTTGCCTTTAAAAGTGCTACCACTGAATTGCAGCATTCATATTTTGTTGTCAAATAGTTAAATTTTTACTACAACCATAAAATTTTGTATGATTTTTCCCTGCATAACAGTGATGAAATGCCAAAACAGAGTAAGAGTATGATAACTCTTTTACAATATGTTCTTTTCAGAGTCAAACATGGCTGCTGGTGTAAGCTATTTGATTCTCTGTAAAGAAATAATAACTCAAATAATGAAATTCATGCCTACACAAGCATTAAATTGCAGTGAGCCACAACAAGACTCACCACATAAAACAACAAATACGACAAAATAATGAAAACACAAAAACTGCAAATATGGCAGAGATGATTAAAAACAACAGAGACACAAGGAAGTATGGAATTACAACCTTTCAGTGCTAAAAATATCATCAATGCAGGATGTGAAATCATAAGGGGAGTGAGTCAGTGTGGTATTGAGTGGGAGAGTGTATACGTGCATGTGTGTGGATACTGTTTTTTTTTTAAGAAAAAAACTAAATCAAATGAGGTTCATAAAATATCTGGTGAAATGTAAACTTTTCCATCACACAACTCATAGTAATATCAAATATTAATAATAGGCCTATTGTCAGTTACTACATACAACATTTCGCAGATCTATTTCTGTTGTAAGGAGGCAGACAGACACTCTTACCTCCTTAAAAGGGATTTCATTTTCAGTGTCTACACTAGTGATGCAGGCAAACAGCTCCCCTCTGTGGAGAATCAGCAGCCTGCTAAATGAAACGTGAGTCAGTTCTGTGAAGGCCAAGTCACATATTAGAAAATTAGTATTTTAGAACTTACATACGTGTTTGTATTTTACAGAGGCCAGTAAGTCAATATTAGGGAAAATACAATAATTAGAGGTCTTGAATTAACAGAACATAGCTTAAAACAAGACGGTTTATTGTGACACATGGGATGTCAAAGATACAGTTCTTTCACATGCGAAATCCGTACATATCTCACAGCCAAAATCAAAACAAAACTGATAGAAGCCAAAGCTGGCCAGTATTACTGAGACAACATTTGATGTAGTCAACTACAAGACAGGTATGCTAGCAGCTCTGTGAGGCTGCACACAGTGACAGTTTTAGCTAAATGTGGTAACCCTTCTTTTTACAGATACTTTTTACTAATTTCCTGGAAAAATTCTGAGTAATTTGCAGATCTAACGATTATTTTACAGGACATTTTACAGAAAGGGTAAGTACAAACTCATATTTGGGTTCATAAGAAGTTGTTAATTCTCAAAAAATCTTAATAAATTAGTCTCTTAACAATTATTCAACAGACAGAAAATACTTAGTTTTCATTGTGTGGTTTTGTGTGCCAAACCTACATATTAGTGTATTAGATTATTTCTTAACTCTATAAGAAACAACCTAAAATCCTAATATATCATTTGACACACAAAACTACACACTGAAAACTAAGTAATGCAAATGAACAACTTTGTATGAACCCAAATATAATGAGTGGGCACTTATTAACTAAACCAACTTAAAACATTTCTGTTATTTCTCATAATTTATACAAAATTGCAACACCCTTTCTATAAAATGTCCTAAAAAAAATTAATTGTTAAATACCTGCAAATTTCTCAGAAATGTCCAGGAGATTAGTATAAAATAAAGGGACCTGTAAAATAAAGCTTTACCCTAAACTAAACGCTAACATCTGCATGCTAACATGCTCGCAGTGACAGCTCTAACATGAATGGTGCTAGATTGGATCAGCAGGAGGGACGAAACTCTTGCGAGATTTATACGCATTGTGTTAACCCTAAACCCTAACTTGCGAAAGTTCGTCCCTCCAACTGATCCAAACTAGCATTTACCCTCTAACATGCTGATGTTAAACAGGTACAATGTTTGCCACAGTCACCATCTTAGAGCGTTAGCATGCTAACATTTGCCATAGCACTTAAACACAAGCACAAAAGTGCAAGGAATGTCATTAGTTTAGTCTTGAAACTGCATTAACTGTTTTTTGGGGGGTTTTGGGGTTGGCCATTTGGGGACAGTGGAGGTATGTAGTGAGCACAAAATACTTGCCTGCATATAATTACCATCAAAACTATTCACATCAGCAGTGATATAAATTTGTGACAGAAACACGAATATGTGAAAGAATTTGCGTCAGCTCATTCTGCTGTGGACTGAGACGCTGAACGCGGGTCGCAGTCGGTGCGGATTGAATGGATATAACGCTTTCCTCTTCTTTTGTCGAGTGAGGAAGAGGATAAGATCATGATGATGATAATGATCTCCAATCTGCCATTAACGTCTCTGTCCAGACTTTTTCTTTTTCAAAAAAGAGCTTTAACACACTTTCCGAATGTTCAGAGTAACATAGATGTACATACTTCACTTTGAATCGTTGATATTAGATGTTTTGGAGATAGAAGGCTGTTTCCTGGAGGTGTTGGACTCCATAATTGGTCATATTATCATTTGTGTTGTCATCAAGATTTTGACCAACACTTCTTCTTTGTCATCTGCGGTTGGTGACTTGTTGCGTCATGATACATCAGCATAAATAGGATGATGTATGATATGATGATGTATTTAACATGAGGCAGGCAGCTGGTGACTACAATTATAGAGACAAAACATAGAGCGAAACATTAACTTCTGTAACCACTGATACAGTACTGTCAGTGTAAGAAGAATGGAGCCTGGAGACTATGTCAATTCATCAGTGAACGAAAGGAGGAACAGAAGAGATAGGAGAGAAAGGAATTCAGGTCAGAATATCTTCTATAAGTTTAATGTATTCTTTGTTTTTTGACTTCTGAGTGTTTACTTCTTCTGTTCTTGTACTTGTTTTTGTTTTGTCTTTGGTGTTAACTTTGACCCGTTTCTACCTGGTGCAATTTGGTACAAATTATATTAAAAAATGGGTAAAAAAAAATAGTTTAAGATTAAGATAGTTAAGTTAGTGAAGATATTTAGTTGGCATGCACCCAGTATATTTAGATTCATATGTAGTTCATAATTTATATGTACTTCAAAATTCTTATAAATTAGATTCTTAACAGTTCTTTAACAGACAAAAAAAACAACAACGTAATTTTCAGTGTATCGTTTTGTGTGTCAAATGATATATTAGCATATTAGGTTGTTTCTTTAAAAAAAAAAAACTAAACCAACTGTACAGTTTTTTCTTTCATTCAACTGTTGAATACCTGCAAAATTCTCAGAAAATTTTCAAGAAATTTGAATAAATTTAAGGACCTGTAAAACAAAGTGTTACCGTATTTTGGATTTCCTTTTTTCCAGTCCAGCCTGTAACATACATTGTTCTCAAATTGTCAAGTCCAGTTAAATCAAAACAAATTTAGCACATTTAAAAATAACAGGAGTTGACCAAAGTGCTTTACAGAGACGTTTAACATAGTTAAATAATTAAAACAAAAAAATTAATAAATACTTAAGTAACTGTACCTGACAAACAATTTGCCATAATGATATTAAAAATTAAGGGGACTGAAATGTGATGGTATAAGGGCGAGTCTTTAGCTGGGATTTAAAAGTGGTGATGAGTAATTAACTTAAAAACTTGTGTTTACACTGACAATTATTAAGCATGTGGTAATTAAATATATCTTTGATTGTAGAGGAAAAGCTGATTCCCCGAACTCAATGTAGTTTATTGGTTCAAAATAATTTTATCAGAAGTTGTTATAATTCAAAAAGCTTGATGCAAAGCAATTTTTAAACTTGTTGTTGTTGTTGAGCCAAAAAATTGTTTTTAGAGTGTATGAATATGCACATTTATAGTACCAGTGGTTCGTTCCAAATGTTTACTGTGAAAATTATAGATGAATAATCAGAAATATTACATCAGTGACATTATCAGGAATTTTGCTAAAACTCATTTCACTTCCTGTTAGTTTTTTTTTTTGATGTCATCTCCTGACAGAGTCATAGCTCTGGTCTTGTGTGTATCACTCCGTCTGCGGTTTAAATTTATTACGAACACAGTTTAGATTGATGACATAGTTTAGATTAATATGCACAGTAATAAAACACAAATGGGTTTGTTGGGTGGCCAGAAACTCCAAATTAATGATAACGTTGCTTCAAATGTGCTCGATGTGTAAGTAGGCAACTGTTTGCTAACAAGTTCACCATATCAACTTAGCGCGATAGTGATAATATATTAATGATGTGTTTACAGCTGTTGTACACAGTTCTTCCTAATGCAGGTAATAAAATCATTGTGGGTCGTGTGTTTGTTTTTTTCTAGGATGGTTGAAAATCTATGGGATGGTTGGAGTGAGCTTTGGCTTGCTGTGCATCATACAGACAGCTCTTAATGTTTCTTTTCGGCTACAAGCCAGTGAGTATTAACCCCCGCCTTCCACATTGAACAACAAAACCCAGAAACACACCAGTTGAGTAACACTGCAGATTTCATGTGAAACTTGACATTTCATGTGAAATTTGAAATCTGCAATGTTGCTGAGCTGGACAGACGTGAAACTCTTGTCTGACTCATTTGACATACTACAGAAAATGTAGCCATATTTTTTCATATTTTCGTTAGAGTCAATAAGAGACAGTTCCCAGGGGAATGTGGAAGGGGATGATCAGTAATGTCACATTTTGATTTTCTGTGTGCAATGATTGAAGGCTGCTAGGCCATGTGTATTGTGAGCAATGTGGAAAATGCCAGATACAATAGAGAACATGTTAGAGAAGTTTGAGACACCTTTTTTTTTTTTTAGATGAATCATGTCTGGATTATTACCAAAGTGTCAAGGTTAAACGAGGTGGAGGGGTTATGAGAGGTATATAATTTAATGTTTTATGATTTTGCATTAGGTTATTTGTCCCGGGGCAAAGCTTTGTTTTGCTCTGTATTTCACTTTAATGCACAGTAAACTTGTTCACATTGAACTCTTTCAGCTTCCAGTGTATTCTTTTGAGTCTTTTTCATAACGAATGGTGAATTAATTCCTAAGTTGTGAGTGACCTGAAGATCTCGGACTCATCTGAAGATTTTCCATGATAATCTAATGCCTCCTGTGAATGCAATAAATCGACCACTAGTTCCATGCCGCTTGGTTTTGCACACACAACAGTACATCAACTCTTGCAAAATATTACAAATGAATCCTATTTGTTACTGGGTTGCTATATTCCAATGTCCCCACATTTGTGTATGTATATGTATGTATTATAGACAACCTATCAACACTTAATATTCCTGGTAAACCAATATAAACAAATAATGCAGTCTTTTATTTCATTATCACCAAGTAATCAGTCCTTGTGAACTGGAAATCAAAAAACACAATTACACTTTCAAAATGGAAACCCTTTAAATTGAACAAAATCACTACCTCCCTTAAGAAAAGAAAAAAAAACAGACTAATTTAATCAAAGCTGGACCCCAATAAACATCTCCTTAAAGTTAAACTAATGTTGTTCCCATCTCCAGTTTTTATTTGCTTTACCTAACATAAGAAATCTTTATTTCCGTTGATACTTAAGTGGGAATTTTCATTCTTGCAGTTAATATCCGTAAATTCAGCTGTGACAAATTCTTTTAGGCTACCGTTAGCTGCATTACAATGTAAAGTTGTTGGTTATCTCCTTCATCTAACGGCAAGGTGTCAAGACTGATTCCAAGAGACTATATTAAGACTTTCCTTGAAGGAATAATTTGATATTATTTGCTTTAAGTACAGAGCTTGAGCCAGGAGGTGATTAGCTTAGCACAGTATAAAGACTGGATTCAGAGGGATACAGTAAGCCTGGGTTTGTCAATACTTCAAAAATATTCCCACCAACACCCCCGAAGCTCACTAATTAATTTGTTGTGTCTTATTTGTTTAATATGTACACAAACCAAAATGTGAAAACAACAAATTGTGGTTTTACGGGAGTTTAGCTAGCTGTTTCCACCTGTGTCCAGTATTTATGCTAAGCTAAGCTAAGATAAGCTAAACTTAGCTAATCACCTTCTGGTTCTAGTTCTGTACGTAACGCAGAGTCATGAGAGTGTTATCAATCTTCTTATCTAACTCTCGGCAGCAAAGTAAGTACATGTATTTCCCAAAATGTTTAAATAGTCCCTTAAGCGTCATCAGGAGTCATCATAGGGGACACATTATGGTGGCAGGAGGCTGACTGAACATCTTCAGGGTACTTCATTGCAAGCAACGTGTACACGTGACAGACCATGCAATCACTGAGAGTTTTTCTTGCTTTCTCAAACTGAAGTATCTTTGTGTTAACACACTGCCACAAACTTAGTCTCTGTTTTTCCCTCTCTAGCTGAGTCTTGTAACAGGAACAAGACCATCTCGACTGGCAGTTTCAACCTGATGTCAGACGGTGACAACAATGCCCTGATTTTTGAGAGAGACCGGCTGCTTCAAGAGAAAGAACAATTGTTTCAGGAGAAAAATCAACTGGCAAAGGAAAAGAAAGAGTTGCAGGACAATAACAAGATGTTGAATGAGAGGGTCAATGAGCAGCATAATCTGATAGAGCAACTTCAGACAATAAAAAAAACTGGTGAGTGAGTTTTTTGTTGTCTTTTTAAAAAATAAGTCATATATTTTTCAAAGCAGGCACCTTTTACACCTGAGTTAAAATTTATATTCATCATGTGTGTAATAATGTGCTGTCCGGATGGATAAGGCTGGTGATTTTCTATATTTTTCTTACTGTCAATGAATCTCATGTACAGCGCCAAACCAACAATGAATTGATCTACTTACAAGTCTTGTGTGTGTATCATAGACTGTATGTAAAGAAGGACGTTGCAGGGTGTCACATCACCATGTTGTTTGCATTGCAGTTGCAGCTTATCGTCAAACTCAAGCCGTGGTAGTTGCCACTTGTATCCAAAGCCTGACATATCTTATTCTTCTGCGCCATAGATGTCCGTTGTTGTTCAGAAACACATCAGTGAGCCACATCACTGCACTGGGTGACATGTTTTTCACCACGAAGAGTTTCGGACACAGTAGTGTGCTTAGAGATGTCTCCAAAGGGTAATAACGGGGATCACATTTTCGATCTTCTGAGAGTTGTTCCCTGTAAGGCAGACACAACTGAGCAGGTGTGGGAACACAGTTCTGTTTACAGTGCCTCGCTAACTTGTTGTGCTACATATAGGTTGTGATACGTAGCACAACAAGCTAGCAAACAATAAGAAAAATATAGAAAATCGCCAGCCATATCCTTTAACCCTGCTTCATTCTTCCAGGCTTATTTAAGCAAAACAATGTGCACATTTTCAAGAATCTTGACATTTTAAATGGTTTTTATTCCTTTATTCTGTGTTGGATTTCCTGCTCTGTCCTATCATGTCTTGTCCTGCCTTGACTTATGTCCTGTATTGTCTTTCCGTGCCTTGTTTTCTGTCCCGTCCTGTTCCATCTTGTCCTCTTTTGTCCTGTCCTGTGCCTTTGCCTAAACAGGACAAGACCCAAGCTGTCCCCGGGGATGGTGGCAATACATGTCCCACTGTTACCAGCTTTCCTCTACGAAGAAAAGCTGGAACTACTGCAAAAAAGACTGTGCGTCGAAAGGAGCTCAATTGGTGATTTTAAATGATGAATTGGAAGAGGTATTTATCATTTTTTTCCCTGCATCATTCAAGCAGATCATTTCTCAAGAATGCTGCTACTTGTCATAAGTTCACTACATCTATGAAATCAAATCTAAGCTACAAATCCCTCCCAACAGGGCGTTTTCCAACATTATGGAAGTTCTACTATGTGGATCGGGTTGAGCAGTCAACAAAAGTGGCCACAGAAGACATGGACTTGGGTGGACGGAAGCCAGCTGACTTATCGGTATGTTTTTTTGAATGTTTCCAAAGGTGTACACTATTAATGCCACTAAGTCCTACACACTGGTCCTTTAAAAAGATAAGCCACTGGTATATCATCTACTAGGCCTACTGCTGAATTATCTTTAAGATACGTGCCAATGGCTTCCCTTGCAAAATGCCATATCTATGTTGACAGGTGAGATATCAAAGCCTACTATAAGTATTCGATTCTTATTAACGGAGCAATAATTTCCAAAATGACCACCAGCAGACTTGTTAGAGGGCCCAAATTTAGCAATTGAGACCACAATGACTCATTGAAAGAAACTGGCTTCAACCTTAAGCTGTGTTGGTTGCCGCTTGGTTCAGAGAGATGAGCTGCAAAAGCAACTGCATTAAAAAAGTAGGCAGGCATATGAACTAATATAATATGACTAATATAATCACCAGTCACCACAAGGTGCCAAAGTCACCCAAACTGAATGGATGGATGGATAATAATGTCAGCTACAATATATACATTGTTAAGTTTGATGCCACAAAAACTGTTGTGTTGTGTTTTGCAGTAACAAGAAAAATGGGCTGCAGTCAGATGGTGAGCTTTTGAACTGCGTCTATGCTCAACAATTCCCAGAAATTAACTGGGTCCCTGCCTCCTGTGAAGAACAACACAACTGGGTATGCGAGAGGGATCTGAAGTGATACACCACCTCCACCAGACCTGAAGAGTCACACAAAAAACACCCACTTTAGCAAACTATTATATTTATATTCATTCCCTATTAATTATTGTCACGCACACAGTTTAAAATACTGCATAATATATTTTATTTATTGTTGATTTAATGTGTTTATTATACCTTTGCTGGATATATTTCATGGTCTGTGTGCACTTTTAGTTATTGTATGTCTTGTGTTTTGACTGTTATATTTAGAGACAAAACCTTAATCTGTGATGTTGTGTTTTACTCTGACCAATAAAGGAGACTTTCTTGCCTTTAAAAGCACTATCACTGAATTTGCAGCATTCATATTGTGTTGTCAAGTAGTTCAATTTTTACTACAACCATAAAATTTCATGTTTTGTCCCTGCATATCAGTGATGAAATGCCAAAACAGAATAAGTGTATGATAGCCTAACTCTTTTACAATATGTTCTTTTCAGAGCCAAGCATGGCTGCTGGAGTAGGCTATTTGATTCTCTGTAAAGGAATAATAACTCAAATAACGAAATTCATGCCTATATAAGTATTAAATTGCAGTGAGCCAGAACAAGAAAACACCAGAGACACAAGGAGTGTAACAAATAGTTGTTGAAGTTAAAATTTAAGATATACAACCCAAACAGAAAGCAGAGGATAAATGCTTAAAATATCATTAATGGAGGATGTGAGATCATAAGGGCAGTGAAAGAGTGTGTCAGTGTGGTAATGAGTGGGAGAGTGTTTACTTCTGTGTGTGTGGATGCTGCCTGTAGAAAAACCTAAATCAAATGAGGGTCACAAAATATCTGGAAATAAAATGCAAACTTTTCCATCACACAACTCATGACAATAGCAAACAGTTGCTTATATCCACATCCAGCAGTTACAGAGCAACATTATCATTCATTTAGAGTTGTGTTTCTGTCCATCTGGTGAATGTAAGTCCAATATTAACTCTCTTTTAGCTCTGTTTTTGCTCTCTACCAACTCCTGAGGGAAATATCTGGCTCTTAAGCTGCTAAATGCTCCACTATGTTCACCAGCTAGTCTAAGGTTAACTGTGTGTTTTTGCAGTTTGGTGCTGAGCAGGTAGTGTACAGTTGGTTTTTAGAGCTTTTTCTCTGAAATCAGCTGCCTGCTGCAGCCGAAAACGACACTATAAGGGCACTGAGAGTGAACCAAAACAGTTAAGTTGCAGCTGGACAGCTAAACAATGAGCTGAAACTCTCTATAAAGCTCCATAAAACTGAGGGGAGTCACTGGTAATTCTCTGTAGGCTCATCACTACCAGCCACAGCTAACACATTGATTTGATACATTGTTTTTAGAAAAAAATATCAATTATAGCCACTTTAATTGTGATACCTCAGAGATGTTAATGTGAAGGAATGTATTCAGTATTTGGCACCACAAAACCAAAACACAGGTGTTTAACTGCCGCTAACAATGGCACTAACCAAATTACTATTTGCTCACACACTAAAATGCCAACATGCTAACATGCTAAATGGATCATCAGTGATCTACCAACAGCTGGTTAGCACTGCACTAACATACTAACAGCACCATCTGTGATCTTTCAACAGTATGGCTGGTTAGCACTGAGCTAAAATGCTAACACACCAACATCCTACCACGCTAAAGTGCTAACATGCTAACATGTTAAATGGATCATCAGTGATCTAACAACAGCTAGTTAGCACTGTGAAAACATACTAACAGCACCATCAGTGATCTTTCAACAATACAGCTGGTTAGCACTGAGCTAAAATGCTAACACAATAACATGCTAAAAACAAAAATCCTCATACCTGCCCAGCTCCATATTTCAGGTGTGATGTTGTTTTGGGAGCCATTATTTAGTGGCCATTTGAGGAACTGTGTTTGATTTAGCTCTACATTGTCATCAACAATTAGTGATGTCTGTTGAGCTTCCTCTGTCAAGTTCCTTATTGTTTTGGTTACAAATAAACCAGACACATAAATAGCATAGTACTTCCTGTGCTTTTTTTTTTTTTTTTTTACAAAAAAGAGCTTTAACATACTCTCTGAATGTTCAGAATAACATAGATGTACATACCTTAGTTTGAATCACTGATATTAGATGTTTTGGAGGTAGAAGGTTGTCTCATGGAGGTGTTGCACTCAATAATTGGTAATATTAACAATATGTATACTGTGTTGTCATGACCAACACTTCTTCTTTGTCATCTGCAGTTTGTGACTTGTTGCATCATAATACGTTGGCCTAAATACGGAAACATGTATTTATACACCCTGGCATGAACACCAGATAGGCAGTTGATGACTACAACTACAGAGACAATTCATAGAGCAAAATAGTACCTTCTCTAACCACTGAGTCAACACGGTCACTGTGAGAAGAATGGAGACTGGAGACTATGTAAATTCACCAGTGGACGAGAGGAAGAACGGAGGGGACAGGAAAGAAAGTAATTCAGGTCAGAATATCTTCTATAAGTTAATGTATTCTTTGGTTTTTGACTTCTGAGCATTTACTTCTTCTGTTCTTGTATTTTTTTTTGTTTTGTCTTTGGTGTTAACTTTGACCCATTTCTTACTTTAGACAGGTAGCTTTTAAATTTTTTTCCAAGGTTAAATGTTTCACTTCTATTCTGGTAAAGCTTTAATTTACAGTCTCTTAATATTGTACTAATTTCCTGAAATTTGCAGGTATTTCACAGTTAATTTTACACACAGGATGGTGCAATTTAAAGATAGTTAAGTCAGTTAAGATAGTTGACATGCATGCAATATATTTAGATTCATATGTAGTTCTTATTTTCAAAAATTCTCATAAATTAGATTTTTAACAGTTCTTTAACAAAAAAATGTAATTGTCAGTGCATCAGTTTTTTATTTGAAATGATATATTAGCATATTAGGTTGTTTCTTTAAAAAAAAAAAAAAAAAAAAAACAACTAATCCAACTTTTTCTTTCAACTGTTGAATACCTGCAAAATTCTCCGGAAATCCGTATAAAATTAAAGGACCCGTAAAACAAAGTATTACCTTATTTTTTGATTTTCAAGTTAATTTCCTTTTTCTCCAGTCCAGCCTGTGCATACATTGTTCTCAAATCTTTAGCTGGGATTTAAAAGTGGTGATAGATGGAGATTATGTGACTGTGTGTCTGGGAGTAACAAAGGAAAAAGCTCAGTCACCTTTGCATTTGGACAGAGAGCGTATGACAGAGAGAAGAGCAAAGGATCTGAGGGGTCTGTGTGTCGAATATAGACTGAGGAGATCAGAGATGTAGGTGGGTCGTAACTTTAAAAACAAAACTATCTTAAAATGAAAAATTGTATGTAAAGATAGAAGATGTGATTATTATATTATATTATTGTCTGTCTGACAAACATGTGACATGTCAGTGTGCATATTATACCATCTCCAACTACTCACATTTTGGTTAGAAGGTGAGTTATTTTCATAAAGCTTGTGCTTTGAAACTCTGAATTTAAATTACATAATAGATGTCACTATGTCTAAAGTGCACCAGTGGTTCCTTTCAAATGTTTAAAATGTGAAAATTGTAAATGATGGGCAGCAAATGAAAGTAATAGTAATCAGAAATATTGCATCAGTGACATTTTTCGGGAATTTGCCTAGAGTTCCTTTAATACAACCACTTCCTCTTAGTTTTTGATGTCATCTCCTTACAGAGTCATAGCTCTGGTCTTCTGTGTATCACTGTCTGTGGTTTAAGTTTATTAATAACACAGTTTAGATTAAGGACATAGTTTAGATCAATATACACAGTAATAAAACACAAAGTAGGGAAGTAAATCAAAGTGTAATGGCAATTTTTATTTTTCAATGTCCTTTCTTTTCCTGTTTTTCCAGTTTGCCAATAATACACAGGTAGGTTAGGTTAGGAGTGATCTTACGCAGATTCAAAAACAGATTTTCCAGTCGGTTGGCTGCCGTTTAGTTTGTTGTTTTATTGAAGTATTTGTACATGTCATGAAACATACTGGGTTTCTGTCCAGCCAGCTGTAGTGTGCGTCTGTTACCGGTCTGGTAAGAACTGTATGTGCTCCACCTGCCTATGCCCCTACATACACAACCCTGTGCATCTAATGACCGCCACCCAGTGTCCAAAATAATACTGCAAGTTATGACTAAACAAATGACATGCCAACAATCAACATAAATGGCTTCTACACAAAGTGAAACAGAAATGAAAGATGCAGTTACCAATTTGAAGTGGAAAACAAATAGAGTTACATAAACATAAAAAAACACAACAAAATAATTTTTAATACTTAGTATTTTTATATTTACAACGTATGAAATCACCTGTGTAATGTAAAAGGGGGTTGCGCAAAGTGATTAACTGACAGAATGATCATTTTCACTGAGATAGTGAAGACAAAAAGCTAAAAGGAGTGAGAATATTGGCTTTATATTTGTCGGGTGGCCAGAAACTCCAAATTAATGATAACGTTGCTTCAAATGAGCTTGATGTGTAAGTAGGCAACTGTTTGCTAACATGTTCACCATATCAACTAGTGTGATAGTGATAATACATTAATGATGTGTTTACAGCTGTTGTGTTAACCCCAAATGGCCAAATTAAGAGAAAGAAAGAAAAAAAAGTACACAATTCTTCCTAATACAGGTAATAAAATCATTGTGGGTTGTGTGTGTTTGTTTTTTTTCCAGGACAGCTGAAACTCTACAGGGTGGTTGGCGTGAGCTTTGGCTTTCTGTGCATCATACAGACAGCTCTTAATGTTTCTCTTTGGCTACAAGCCAGTGAGTATTAACCCCCACCTTCCACATCACACAGCAAAAAACCATAAACACACCAGTTGAGTAACACTGCAGATTTCATGTGAAACTTGACATTTCATGTGAAACTTGAATCCGGCTTGAGTCCAGCTATGCAATGTTGCAGAGTCGGACAGAAGTGAATCTTCTGTCTGACTGTTTTGAAATGATACAGAAAATGTAACCATATTTTTTCATATTTTCTTCACCCTAAAAGCCGGTAGATTTCCTATCCAGTCTTTCGTCTGCAAAGGCAATGTTGAGCATGGTGCACACATCTAATACTTCCTGTATATGCAATAAATTAACCACTATTTCCATGCCACTTGGTTTTGCACACACTTCAGTACATCAGCTGTGGCAAAATATTATAAATGCATTTGTTACTGGGTTGCTATATTTGTAGGAATTTGTGCACTCAAATAGCTTTATGATTTTATGGGGGAATTATGAGTTATTATTGTGCACAACTCCAACATGACATTATTCGTCTAGTGACATAACTCATATTAGAGTAGGTATAATAATAAGGAAATAGTCCTTCTTGTTGGCCGCACAAGAGAGATCAATTAGAATTATCATTGTTATTAATCTTAATTATGATTTTGCAAGGGTATAAGTCTTTTAATGTTAAGTTACTAAGATGCAAGCACAAGTAAACACAAACAAGTCCACTTTAATTACATATTATTTACAATTACACATTTATTACTAATACTATAGCTACAAGTAGTAAACACTGAAACATTTTACAAACAAGAGGGAAAGGGAAACTGGCACATAAAGCTATAGCTAGTGAATGATTCGAATGCATGATGCAGAGCTATCTATTGTGTAGCTGGTATGAAAGACCTGATAAAAAGATGAGATGACTGTTACCTGACAAGCAATCAACGGTACAACTTAGTTCTGAATTGCCAATTGAAATTACAAATCATGAAAGCACCAAGGTTTAAGCAAGTGGATGAAGGTTTTGTACGAATATTTGCTTGTTCCCTCGGGTGGCTTCTTGCGGAGAACGGGGTCTGTAGTGCTGGGGTGAGGAGCTGGAGTCTGGATCTTGTAATGATGAGTGAGTTGACCAGTCCAGACTTGAAAAGTTCCCATTGGAAGAGAGCTCCTGGTTTATGCTCTCATACTCTCCTAGGCTTGACCCTTAACTCTTGACTCTAGATTCTGAGGTTTCACCTCCTATTGTTCTGAGTCACATTTTGAGACTAGCAAAATGCAAGCTTTCCACTGGCATGACAGAAAGCAAGAAGACAAAGACAAAAGCAAGAAGAAACCAGCAGCCAGCAAAAAGCAGCAGCCCAAAGCAGCCTAGAGTCTCAGATAAGACACTTTTTTAAAGTTTCGGTCTGCCTGCCCAGAAGGTGCATCCTAGCCAATCCCAAATGGTACTATCAAATCATACTGGGGTGTGAATTGGTCTTCCCTTCTTGCTGGTTTGTGTAGCTTGAAGGATCAAAGGGTCAATGGGTCAATGGGTTGGTTTGGTGACCATGCAGGAGATAGGAGATAGGGATTCCTTATCTGATCCTTCCTGTTTGCAAAAGCTGGTCTTTTGCTTGAGGCTTGTACTGTCTGTCTTCGAAACATGCAGGGACTTTACCCTCCAATGTCCCAATATTTATGTATGTATATGTATGTATTATAGACAACCTATCAACAGTTAATATTCCTGATAAACCGACAAATATTGCAGTCTTATCTTCACTATCACCAAGTAATCAGTCCTTGTGAACTGGCAATCCAAAAACAAAATTACACATGCAAAATGGAAACCCAAAATCACTACCTCCCTCAAGAACAAATTAGACTAATTTAATCAAAGCTGGACCCCAATAAACAACTTCCTAAAGTTAAACTAATGTTGTTCCCATCTCCACTTTTTATTTGTGTTACCCAACATAAGAAATTTTTCAGTGAGTATTTCTGTTGATACTTAAGTGGGTTTTGCATTCTTACAGTTAATGTCCATAATTCCAGCTGTGACTAATTCTTTTAGGCTACCGTTAGCTGCATTACTATGTAAACTTGTTGGTTTTCTCCTTCACCTAACAGCAGGGCGCTGAGACTGATTCCAAGGGACTACATTAAGACTTTCCTTAAAAGCATAATTCGATACTATGTGCTTTAAGTACAGAACTTGAGCAAGGAGGTGATTAGCTTAGCACAGTATAAAGACTGGATTCAGAGGGAAACAGTGAGCCTGGGTCTGTCAATACACCAAAAATATTCCCACCAACACCCCCGAAGCTCACTAATTAATTTGTTGTGTCTTATTTGTTTAATCTGTGAAAACAACAAATTGTGGTTTTACAGGGAATTTGGCTAGATGTTTCCACTGTTTCTTTATGCTAAGCTAGGCTAATCACCTTCTGAATCTAGTTCAGAGTCCTGAGAGTGTTATCGATCTTCTAATCTAACTCTCGGCAGCAAAGCAAATACATGTATTTCTCAAAATGTTTGAATAGTCCCTTAAGCTGGAAACATCAGGAACCATCATAGGGGGCACATTATGGTGACAGGAGGCTGACTGAATGTCTTCAGGGTACTTAATTGCAAGCAACGTGTACATGTGACAGACCACACTATCACTGGGAGTTTTTCTTGCTTTCTCAAGTTTCTCAAAGTGTCTGTGTTAACACACTGCCACAAACTTCGTTTCTGTTTCTGTTCTGTTTTTCCCTCTCTAGCTGAGTTTTGTAACAGGCGTGACAACATCTCAACTGGCAATTTCACCCCGATGTCAGCTGATGACAACAATGCCCTGATTTTTGAGAAAGACCGATTGCTTCAAGAGAAAAAACAACTTCTTCAAGAGAAAAAACAACTGCTTCAAGAGAAAAAACAATTTCTTCAAGAGAAAGACCAACTGCTTCAAGAGAAAGACCAACCGCTTCAAGAGAAAAAACAACTTCTTCAAGAGAAAGACCAACTGCTTCAAGAGAAAGACCAACTTCTTCAAGAGAAAGACCAACTGCTTTAAGAGAAAGACCAACTGCTTCAAGAGAAAGACCAACTGCTTCAAGAGAAAGACCAACTGTTTCAAGAGAAAGACCAACTGGCAAAGGAAAAGAAAGAGCTGCAGCACAATAAAAATGAAATTGGTGAGTGAGTTTTTTTAATAATTCATATATTTTTCACATCACTGCACTGGGTGACATGTTTTCGCCACGAAGAGTTTCGAGCACAGTAGTGTGTTTAGAAATGTCTCCAAAGAGTAAAAACAAGGATCACGTTTTCAGTCGTCTGAGAGTATTCCCAGTATGGCAGACACAACTGAGCTTGTGTGGGAACATTGGGAACTTGTTGTGCGACGTATCACAACCTCTTGACTTTGTACTTAATTTCTCAAAGAATGTCAGTATAGAGTCAAGAGATTGTGATACGTCACACAACAAGCTAACGAACAATAAGAAAAATATAGAAAATCACCAGCCATATCCTGTAACCCTTCTTCATTCTTCCAGGCTTATTTAAGCAAAAATAATGTGCACATTTGCAAGAATCTTGACATTTTGAATGGTTTTTATTCCTTTATTCTGTGTTGGATTTCCTGCTTGGTGCTGTCATATCTTGTCCTGCCTTGTCTTATGTCCTGTCTTGTGCTGTCATACTATGTTCTGTTCTGTCTTTTTTTCTTCTGTTTTGCATTAACCTATCCTACCATGACTTGTCATCTGTCCTTCTACTCCTGGCCTGTCCTATCATGTCTTGTCCTGTCCTGTAATTTATGTCCTGTCTTCTCCTTTCCTCTCCTGCCCTGTCCTGCCTTGACTTATGTCCTGTGTTGTCTTGCCGTGCCTTGTTTTCTGCCCCGTCCTGTTCCATCTTGTCCTCTTTTGTCCTGTCCTGTGCCTAAACAGCACAATACTCAAGCTGTCCCCGGGGATGGTGGCAATACATGTCCAACTGTTACCAGCGTTCCTACATGAGAAAAAACTGGATGTATGCCAAACGAGACTGTATGGAAAAAGGAGCTCATTTGGTGATTTTAAATGACCAAGTGGAAGAGGTATTTGTGATTTTCTTATACATACTTTATATTCTGTATTTCCCTGCAGCCATCAAGGCACTGTTGAAGCAGCTAGCAGATTAAGAACCCTTCTAATTGTTCCAATTTCACCATACCTTTGTCTCATCTCATCCTGTCTTGCCTCTTCCTGTCCTCTCTGTCTAAATTTGACTGCGACACCCCTCACTTACCCCAACTCATAAAGCATTTCAAAATCAATTCCTTCCCAACAGAAGGCTGTCCGTATTTTCGGAGGTTCTGTCCAAATGTGGATTGGCTTGAGCCATCGAAAAGACACATTGACGCGCTCGTGGACATGGGTGGACCACAGCCAACTGACTTTCCCGTAAGGCTTTTTGAATAATTATGTATAAAATGATGATGAAATGATAAGTTTCGGCACACTCACACCTTATTACATTGTGAAGCATGTTTTAAAGTTGGCCCAGTTTGTGCTTCTCATGTATTATCATACATCAGAGTCACACAGGTATTCTTTGGTTTCTCTACAAGATAATTAACTGGTGATGTTTGCAAGTGTACTTACTGTTATTCTTTCTTAGCCCACTTCCCAAGTTGCACCTCTGTTTCCAAATCAAAATAAATATGGCAGCACAACTACCTAGATAGGAAAGTGAGTCACAACTTGGGAAAAAAGTATCCTTCATGTGTTTTTCAACATTGCTGGCTAATTATCTTTTAGAGAAACTGATGGTTGGCTCAGTGACCAACAGGCACAAATTGGGACTAGTTCTAACTACACATTGAAATTTAGACACTTCAATTCTATTGAAACAACAGTTAAATGAAACTTAGACATCTAAAAACTTACATCTTTCAACCAAATGTGCCCCAGATTTTAACTAGACTTCTTTTGACCTACAAATCACCAAATCGATGCTTTGATGGTTGATTCTAATAGCATCAGTGACAGGCACTGAGGATGTTGCTGGTCTGGAAGTCCATAAGATAAGCAGGTATATAAACAGATGAATATGGGAAATAATAAAGGACGCAGAGTAAAAACACTTGCCCATATAATTCAGAGAAAAAAAGGAATAATTGGAGATGTTTGGGTCATAGCTTTAGGGTCCCTTGTAATGAATTTCCAGCAGATTAGATGCCACAAGGTTTCTATTTGTTTCATTTTGACTTAAAGGACAAATTCACAATTTTTCATATCTGTCTTAAAACAATAGTCAAGAGCCCAAATGAACATTGAAATTGTTTTTTCTTGCCATAATCATTCTTCCTACTGACCATTAGAGGATCCCTTCATAATGCACTTACAATGTAAGCGATGTGGGCAAAATCCGCAGTCCTCCTTCTGTGCATTTAAGTTTAACTGAAGCTGATATGAAGCTTCAGCCATCTAAATGAGTCCCTCTCTATCTCCAAAGTCCCTCTTTTTGTTACTGTACTTCCACTGCAATCAAGGCAGATGGCTGCCCAAGTGGAGCCCGGTTCTGCTCAAGGTTTCTTTCTGTCAAAGGGGACTTGCTGCTGTCACCAAGTACTTGCTCATGGGGGAATGTTGGGTCTCTATAAATTAAAGAGTACGGTCCAGACCTGCTCTATTTGAAATGTGCTCTGAGATAACTTCTGTTGTGATTTGGCACTATATAAATAAAACTGACTTAAATTGACTTGACCACAGCTCAACAGGGAAACACTGTCTGAGGAAACATAAAGAGGGAATTTGATGCTAAAAAGACTGTAAATGTGTCAGATATCCACTTGATATGACTAACTCAGACTGCTGAAGCTGAATATAAGCTTCAGATCAGCTTTTAAATGCATTTTTTGTACAAAATGATCTTTTAACAGCCATTATGAACAGGAGGAATGGAGGAAAACCTCTTTCACTGCTTATATGGACACCTGACTGTTGTTTTAAGACAGACTTCAAAAACTGTGAACCTGTCCTGCCAGTTAGAGCCTATTCCATCATGCATTGGGTGAAATGCAGGGTACACCCTGGACTGGTGGCCAGTCTGTCACAGAGTTAACACATATATACATACAGTATACAGACAAATATATTCAACCACCAAATTCACCAAAACAGTGTTTTTTGTTGTTTTATAGTAACTGGAAGGATTGGAAGCCTCATGCTTGGAGCAGTCGGTCCAACAGCTGTGCATATGTTGACCAAGCTTCGTCACACTGGTTCCTGGACGCTTGTCAAAGACGGTACTATTGGATGTGTGAGAAGGAGCTGAACAATAGGTCTAGCTGACCTGAATAAGACTTGCAAAACAAATTTTTCTGCAAACAAAACTCTGTTTATTAATCAGTCCCTCTCTCTTGCACACACACACACACACATACTGTGTGTATTTATGCTGTTTGCACATTTAATTCATATTCATTGTCAATTGTAATGAATTCCTTATAATCCACCTCATCATGATTTATTGATTAATGTGTGCTTTTTATTACGTTAAAAACAAAATCTTTTTTTCTCTAATATCTCTTGTGTTAATGTAAGACCGCATGGTTTCCATGTAATCTCTTCTACTGTATGTGTTCCATATCAATGGAAATCAAATAATCAATATCAAAATCAATATCGCTTGATTTGTTCCAATTATGTGCACCTGACACTGTTTAAAAGACCAGATTAGAAGAAGCTGGACTGTGACTATAACTGAGCCCACAAAACATTTGTGCTTGTCACTCCACAAAATCTTGCCATTGATATGTTTATGTAGCCTTATGACAGTTTTAAGTTGTGTTTTTGTTTGATATCAATATCACTGTATTACAACATTCAGTTTCTGTCACTTTAAGAAGTTCAGTTTTGTCTCAAACTGTACAATTTCAAGTGCTTTCCATTCATAAAATGTATTAATCAGCAAAATGTTTTGAGAGTATCAGTAAAAGTGGAATGAAACCCTTAAAACATAGAGGGCATTGTGTAAATAATGAGTTGTACCAACTGCTGGTGACCACTAGGTGGTGCTATTTTTTAAAAATATTTTTGGCATCTAAAGATACCATAGATTGAATTCCTGTCTTATCTCTGTACACTTCATGTTTATTGCATTACATTGCACAAAATGACTGAGTTGATTTTGATTTTGGCCTCCATCACTTGCATTGAAAGCACATTTGAAAGAGATCTTTTAATAGCCAGTATGAACAGGAATGATTACAGCGAGGAAAACCTCTTTCACTGTTCATTTAGACACCTGACTATTGTTTTAAGACCCACTTGAAAAAAATTAAAGAATCCTTTAAATCAGTCATCTTGTGCAGCATTTCCCCTCTTTTACCTCCAGCTTGCTATATCCTTGAGTCCTAGATGAAGCTGAAATTGAATGTATTCTGAACTGATATCTCTTTGTGATACTTTGCTTGAAATAAACCTCAAAAGTTTATGGTCTATAATATTAACAATTGGCACTATCTACTAATTACCCCCTTACAATCCGGTCTCTTTTACACATTTGCATAAGAAGACTTTGGTCTATTGTTGCTTTGTGAGTCACTCTGGATAAGACCTACACCTAAATGACTAATGTGTATAATGTAAATGTACTGTGCATCGTTGCAGCCTGAGCTGCTTTTTGTGAGCTGTCCCTGAAAAGAACAACGTGTCCCAGTTCCTCATCCTGTCATGAGGAAGCAGAGAGGAAGCCAAAGAGACAGGGACAAAAGGGTCAGGTGCCCAGCCTTGCATCAAGGTCTCCCTCATACACGCAGCAGGAATCATCCACGTACCTCTGCCTGTGTGCTGTTATGTAACATCCTGAGGAGTACACACCCTGATTATACAGTCACTGCAGTTCACAGCTTGTCTCCCACCAAGAGTGGATTCATTTTAGCCATGAGCACAATGTTTCCCTAACCTTCAAGGCTAAAAGCTGGTGTTATTCTATTCTTTTGTTATTGTCAGTAGACCTGCAATGATTAGTCATTAATAGATTTGTCAAATTGCCAAAAATTCTCTGGTCCCAGCTTCTCAAATGTGAATATTTTCAGGTTTCTTAAGTCCTCTATTATAGACTGAATATCTTTGGGTTGTATTCTGTTGGTCAAGACAAAACAAGACATTTTAGGTTGCATCTTGGACATATTTAACCATTTTCTAGCATTTTATAGACCAAATGAATAATCAAGAAAATTATCAACAGATTAATCAATAAGGAAAATAATAGTTGCAGCCCTAATTGTCACCAAATCCCATGAAAAGACAACATCCAAAACTGTGTTTGTTGACCCTTCTATACTTTATAACTTCCCTGGCACTCAGCTCCAAGTCCATTGGTTCTGAATATGTAAATCTTTAAAAGCAGCTCACAAACACATAATTTCATTTATTTTAAAGGCTCAGTAATTTCCTAAACAGCTAGGCACTGTAGTTTTAAGCAAATGTTACTGAAATGGGAGGAAATAGCGCATTTGTCGGGGACTATTTTCAACGGCGGATTAATCGATATTTGGTGTTTAAGTGTATTTCCACCAACAGGACTGTGTGTGTGGTCATTGTAATGAAATGAAGGAACATGTCACCCGGTGCAACAGTGTTACTCGTTGATGTGTTTTTAATAGTTTTTGGACAACAATGGAGGCCTACATCACAGAGGAATAAGATATATCAGCTTCTAGCAGACAATATTTGTTAGTTGGACCAATTCATTGTTAGTTTTGGTCTTTTCATGGGATTTGTTGACAACAATAAAAATGTAGAATATTGCCTGCCTTACCCTTTTTAGTTGCTTGAACTTATGTTCAATGAGCCCATTATGTTTTGACTTCTCTTGTGTACAGGTGGAAATTTTGACTTCATGCATAGACCTCATGGTTATGCCAGAGAAATGGTCAATGTGCCATTGAAAGCATGAGGAATCATCATCTAGAAATCATGAATAAAAGGCAAATTGAATGTCAAACTAGACAGTAGTTGTTAAATTTCAGATGGTCGTAACTAAAGATGATGATCAGTATTTATACCAAAAAATTTAAGAGAAATATTACTTGTCATATTAACTAAATTATCCCATCACTGTCTAACTATAATATGTAATAGATTGAGAACTGAAAGTAAATGACTGTGTAGGAAGACTTTTACCATACAAATAAAGTCCACTTTCTGTGTAACACCATTTGCTTGGGATTGCAGTGCCTTTCCTTCTCTACGATCAAATGTGGCACCTTTCCCTCTTGACTATCTAGGCATTTAGCTGACACTCTTATCCAGAGCCACTTACAGCAAGGAGAGAAAGCTAAATACATTTAAACAGATACAATCTGCCTCTCTTCTGCCGTGAATACAACCATTGTCTGGCTGGTAAGCTGACTGATACATATAACACTTAACACATTGTAAGTCTGTCCACATTGAGTTAAATTTGCAGTTTAGCCATTTAGCTGACACTCTTATCCTGAGTTACTCACAATGACAGGAAAAGCAGGAGTAAGTTTTATTTCTGAGATCACCAACATTACAAAGCAAACATGAGTGAATGGAGGAAAATCAAATGGGGAGATAGCAGTGAGTGCAGGGTACAATAATGAGACCAGCAGACAACGTTTTCTCAGGCTTGGTCAAGCGTTTCCTTTATCAAGACAAAACCTCCATGTTTTCAGTGGATTATCAGGAATCCGCTGACAATGTTCTGTCCTGGCAAGTCCACATGAGGGCTGGAATATTTCAAATATTTGTAAAATTGCATAACAGAGACATGATCTTATTCTGTGATACAAATGTCATGTCTCACATTTTTTCACCCAAAATTTAAACATTTATCCAGTTCTCTATCTCTATATCATGTTTTCTAATTTTAATGTCAGTCCCATTATAATAAGATTGTAACATGAATAAATGCGTCAATTAATAATGAAGAAATAAGTCTGGTGATTTTCTATATTTTTCTTATTGTCAACAAATATAATGTGCCAAGACAAACCAACAATGAATTGATCTACTAATAAGTATTGTGTGTGTATCCAAAACCTGATATATCTTATTCCTCTGTGCTGTGAACCTCAGTTGTTGTCCAAAAACTATTTAAAATGAGCCAATGAGCCCCGATGCTGCACAGGGTGACATGTTCCTTGGTTCCAAAGATTACTGTCTAGTAAGTTTGATTAGAATCGGGTCCAAAGGCTATTACCAGGGATCAGGGCCGGCCCTGTCTATGTCGGTGCCCTAAGCAAGATGTTAGATTAGAGCCCCATTCTACCGCCGCCAGCCCAAACTCCCATCGCTCACCAAAACTACAACACCACATGCTTTTCAATTGAGCTTGAATTTAATAAAGAAGATAATATGTAAGTTAAATAAGTTAAAATAACTACAATTGTGCTTGCAAAAATTATAAGAAGAAGAAATAACTTTCAAAAGTGCAGCAATAGTACCTCCAGTCCTAGAACTTAAACAAATGAACTCACACTAAAATAAAGTGCAACAATTGTACCTACAGCCCAGACAAAGTCCTCCCAGTCCTCCAGACAAGAAGGCAAGTGGGGGTCAGATCACCATTCAGTGACTGTTTGGCGGCATGGCCTGAGGTAGCACATGAAGTCTGGTGGCTGTCAGGCGTAAACTCACTGACCAGTAAGGATTTGAAAACCAAACCAGATGAAAACCCATGCAAGTCAATGGGTAAAAAAAGAAGAAAAACATTAAGGGGGAACAAGTACATATGCTATGCTAGATAAAGCTGAAAAAACTGTAAGCACACCTGTCATTATCAAGTGGGACATGTGAAAGTTGGTTTGGTGCAACTTTGCTACTTTTTCTTTTAAAAATACACACACCTGGCCTTCTTTTAGGTAAAGTCATCTATGGCATTAACAAAGGACAGACTCTGAGACACCTCATGATTTATACTTGAAACTGCAAGTCCACTGGGGCACTCTTTGGTCATTGTAGACCTCAAGTAGGTCTTGATAGGTTTAAGCTTTGAAAAGCTCTTCTCTGCAGCAGCAACTGTGACTATAAGTTTGTAGGTAATAATGTCAGTCACCCAAAAACCTATAGTTAAGTTTGAGTGACAGATCTCATCTTGTCTAGCGACTGTAGTAATTCTGACCCAGAGCAGTGGTGCAGTTCAGATGACATATATGTGCCAACAAATTTCTTAATTTGGAGGAGGTTGGCTGGTTGAAGGTATTAAACCAACTGTGGATTGCTGTTCATTTGTTTGAACCAATCTCTGAACTAAAAAATGGCACTCTACCAAACAGATCAACATAATAAGAGAAAACATCGCTGATTGAAACTTCAAGTACAAGTAAATGATAATAAAAGCAGTGCAGTGCATTGTTTAGAGTGCACCCAGGCTGCACTCTAAATAGATAAAAGTCTAAATAAATACACACAAATAGAACCCAAGTACTAAATAGATGCACTTGTTAGGGTAATGTTAAACAATACTGTAACAAACTGTTTTATGTTTTACTCATAGACTGTAAAAAATAATGGACGTAGCCACGATGACCTCACCCATTAGTTTGTAGACTCCTAGCTGCTAGCTTGGTTAGCATGGTGCATTTACAGTCTATGGTTAACTGTGATAATGCTAATGCTAACGCAAATTTTCGCTTGCGAAAAACAGGCCTAAAACCATTAAAACAAAATATACTTACTGGAAAAAAACTGAACATCTGACTCCTTAGAGGGACTTTTAGTAAAACCAAATGCTGAACAAGACTTTTTTAGGCGACCAAAATGTAGCAATTAACTTTCATGAACTGAAAACACACAAAAATAGCGATGGCTACGCCTAAGTCTATACTCTGTGAATCTGGGGTTACGCCATGGTTATGTTACCTGACCAATGTTGTGGACGTGGTGGTGACTTGCCTGTGACGGCACCCACTTGTTACTCAAAGCAGCCACACCCTTAATTATGCATAACTTTAAGCCTTAATAAAATTTGAATGGATACAAAAATTCACCTCCGTTCAGTTGTCATGAATGGGGAAATTAGCTACAGAGACCAAAACCGCTTTTTGTAACAGGCTGTAAACATGTTTATTTCTGCTGTAAAGTCTGGCATTTTAACATGGGGGTATATGGGGATTGACTTGCTTTTAGAGCCACTCTCAAGTGGCCATTCGAGGAACTGCAGTTTTTGGCACTTGCAGATGGACCTTACTCCATTTTTCAGACCCGGAGGTTGCTGCTTGGTTTTATTATGTGCTTCTGTATGCGAGGTACTGTTTCCCTCTGAGTTGCCAGCAGGGGAAACACTATTCCACATATTCAGCGGGCCGCACAACACGGAAGGAAAGCCAGGAGCTACAAAATTTTTTTGGCGTATGCACCAGGCAAGCAATTCTTATAGGGCTGAATGGGCGCCATTTTTTGGCCTGTATCCAGCTCTTACTATACATGCATGGTACAAATAAAAAGGAAGCAGTTGCTGCTGGACCATACTAAAATGTCTATCGTCCCGTTTATTGGTTATACAGTTAGGTGAACCCAGGACACTCGGTTACAATGCCAATTAATAGCTTAAACATAGTGAACTACATTACTCATCTATGCCATAACTTTATCACTCAGTATTCTGATGTGTTGCAGAGATATTCCCGGGATTATGTCTGATTCAACCAGCAACTTCAACATGTGGCTACTAGGGTGTTATATTACACTTGTCTGTGTGCTTCTGAATCTTATTGTTCCTAGAAAGTGTAAGTTAAGCAATAGAAACATGCATTTCTGTTGGAGCACTAATGTGTTGTTTTGGGTAATTATCTGATTATCTGGTCATTAAAACTAGGAATGAAAACTAAAGTGGGTGACAGCTTTAAATGATGAGGTGTGGCTTTCTGAGGAAAGTGAAACTTAAGAATTGCTGAGTCAGTGGCAATCAGAGCAAAGGACGAGAACGAGCTATGGCGTCTGTTTCTTGCTCAGAGGATTTGAGTTGCTCTATTTGTCTGACTATCTTCACTGATCCTGTTACTCTTCACTGCGGCCACTCTTTCTGCAGAACATGTATTACAGAGGTTCTGAACTCACAGCATCAATGCCCACAGTGTCGGACAGAGACGTCGATTCTCGCAGAATCTCTTCAAACAAACCATATATTGAAAAGCCTCGCTGAAAAGACTAAAGAAGCTGAGAAGATGGAGAAAGAGCGCAGAAGTGAGAGAGCAGAGGTATGTTGGTGGTATTTATACTGAAACGTACTGTAGTTGTGTGTTGTAGCCTATCAAGCGATGACGGAGGCAGATGTTTATTGGGACTTTTTGATGTCGTGTATATTCTGTATACCTCACACCTTTGATGCCCTTTGATGTAATATATTATATTATATTTCCTGTTTTCATCTCATATATTATATTTCTGTGTCTGTAGTCAGTGTTACACTAAACTGTGAACGGTGCAAGGTGCGTCAACCCTCATTATCAGCTGGCCAAAGTGCGTCATTATTAAACGCCTGTCATTCGCCAAAAGCAAATTCCAGTGCTTTAAATTTATAACATCCGATAAGTATTCAAAGTAAATGTGTAAATAGAATGGGACTTAACATTTTGTTGATTAAGCAGTACTGTGTGCGATTTTTTTTCCAACATAACGAAAAGGTTTGAGGTTTTTTTTTTTTTGCATAGGCAAGCTCTTATAGAGAAGCATCTCACTCCAAATTGACTTAAGAAATATTTTAAACAATTGGAAAATACATACATCAAAATGAAAAACTATGATCAGGGTGTTGTTTTTGATGCTTATTAGTTTTGTTCATTTGACACAGTAAGACAGATAACCTCATATCACACACGTCAACCACAACACAATAGATAGTATTGAAGCAGAAGTCCAGGCCACATGCATAAACGATGCGCACGTACATAAACCATCCACACGCCATTTCCTGCACATAACCTGGTATTTATAAACAGAATGTGCGGTGAGAAAGTGTGCATCTCAGGCATTCTCTAGACCATGCGTATGCATTTTTTCCCAAAGCGATGATGGCTGATGTAATGAGGTGAGGTGAATCTTTTAGCAAAACTTTGCTTGTTAAGGTTGATAACCAGCTACACTGTGATAGTGTGATTTTTTTTGCTTTTGTTTACGTCTACACAGAGATTTGTAAAATGCCAACCAAAGGCGCACTCATTAAGGTAACATAGAGTCAACATTTTATTTTGCCCTTAATATTCTTTTTATTTGTGATACATCTTGTAAAGTCGGTTTATGAGCGCTACAAACTAATAATTGATAACATTTCTGAGATATCACTGCCAACGATGGTTTACAGTCCATGGGATGAATTATGGACGCTATAAAGAGACACACAGCCGTGCGTAATGACAACGATTCTTCTGTTGGAGAACCTGGCTGTTGCAACACAATCGGTGAAACTGCATTTCTTCTTTCCCCTTTGTTTCACTGACAGGTGTACAGACTGGTGAAACAGGCAGTGAACTGATATGAAAACGGCGGGTTAAGGGCGTGTCTTTATCCATTTATGGATAATTGTGGGAGTGGAAATGAGGCTTGTGCACGTGCCCCAGTTCCTCAATGACCAAGATGTATAAAACAGAACCATGCGTAACACGGGTTTATAAAGCCGTCTTTTTGTCTTTGTACAGTTTTAGTCATGAATTTACATGACTTTTATGCATGTGGTCCCAGGTGCCTAGATGACATTATACTACCATCAAATCCAGACAATAAATACAATGTATGTCATCAACAACAAAATCACTACCAATCAAACAAGAAAAATATGTAACATTTAAATTAAGTAGGATGATGAGCTCACACACTGAGTTTCCCATAAGCCCATAAACAACAAAATCACTACCAATCAAACAAGAAAAATATGTAACATTTAAATTAAGTAGGATGATGAGCTCACACACTGAGTTTCCCATAAGCCACAATTTCATGGACTTTCTAAAACTGTGGTGGTTACTTATGTTTTGACAATGCAATGGTAACTTATTCTATTTTCCTGCACCACAGAAAAAATGATCAAACACCCATGTTGGTCTTGAACCTCAGCAAGAAAATCAACAACACTAGCTGTAGTCTGATAGGCATGATTTCCCCCAACCTCACTAAAGTGGTCTTTGAGGATGAAGTTGTAGTTGTAAGGCTCTTGGCTTCATCAGTAAGCACTGTATTCCTATCTCAGTGTAATAACTTTGAGGCTGGTGGGAAGGTTATTAGTTTACAGGTATAAATCAAAGTATTATCCTATAGTGTGGGTAATAAAAATGAAATTATTGTTTGTAATCTACCACAAATTAACCAGAAGGAGACAATAAGAGGAACAAATGAGATGATGAGACGTTACCACATTCCAGCAGCTGCCAGACCACTAGAGTGTGTTACCACTAGTGTTAGCAAATGCCACCTGACTAACACCCTAAACTAAGATAGTGAACATTGGTAAAAGCTAAACATCAGCATGTTACCATTGTCATTAAGAGCATGTTAGTGGCTGAGTACAGCCTCTTTGAGGCTGTGATGCTAAGTGCTACCGTCAGCATGCTGTCACTGCTTTGTATCAGCATCATCATGTACTAGTAGTAGTAGTTGTTGTTTTTTCTATTTGTAAAGTATGATCATCTTTTATTATAGCTGTTGCATTTACTAACAGATTATTTATTTATCTATTTATTTTTACAGGTGGATGAGTGGTTGTGCTCTGAACACGATGAAAAGCTGAAACTGTTCTGCGTCACAGATCAGCAGTTAACTTGTATCATATGCCGCGATGGGGAGAGGCATGAAGGACACAAGTTCAAACCAATCAAAGAAGCAGCTGCATCTCTGAGGCAGGAGATGGAAAACGGTATAGAGAAGCTTTCTTCTAATATCCATGCCATAGAGAGCCAAGCCAACTCACAGAGGGAAGAAATAACAAAAACCAAGAAGAAGTCTCATCAGTTGATGACCCTAATCTGCAGCCAGTTTGAGGAGATGCACCAGTTACTGAGAAAGAGAGAAGATGAGATCAAGAAAGACCTGAAACACAAAGAGGAAGACGCTGTTGAGAAAATGAGCGAGAGATTAAATGCTATAGAAACAGCTTTGTCTGAGAGCAGAGAGCTGGAAGGAAAGGTGACATCAGTTCTTAATATTACTGACCCTCAGAGGTTCTTAAAGAGCTGGACTGAGGGTTACAGCAGGACTCCAGAAGATTTATTCAGGCCTAGAGCAGATGATCTCAAAGTGGTGAATACATCTCTCTCTCTGGGGCCTTATGAAAGTCACCTGCAGTTCTTCATGTGGAAGGAGATGCTTCAGGTGATCCAACCCCGAGAAGAAAAGCTGTCACTCAAAAGCAACAGTGCAAATATAACTGTGTCTGATGATGGGAGAAGTTTGTTATGTACCAACCAACAAACAAACCAATATGACTATTATGAAGGCGATTATGGATACAGCCAACTCACGGGCGGTTTTAGAAACTACACATCTCAAAGACAGCATTTAAAAAAGTCTCCCTTAAGCACAGACCATGCATTCAGTGTCAACGAGTTCATCTCAGGGCAGCATTACTGGGAAGTCGAGGTTGGACAAAGGAAGTATTGGGAACTGGGGGTAAAAGATAATTTCCTAAAATATGATGGCAAAAAATATACCACCTGCAGTCGAAATAAAATCACAGAGCTAACATTTGGAGGCAGACCTCGAAAGATTGGGATTTACCTAAACTGCCCATCCAAGAAGGTCTCCTTCTATGATGCAGACAACATGTCACATATTCACACTATGAGCTCTGATCTCATGCCCATGCCGGTGTCGGCATATTTTAAAGTGGCAGCAGATCCTAACCGCCTGACAGTGTGCTGGTACTGAGATGCAGGATGAATAATGAGCCAACAGGAAATCATTGAGCCCTGGAATAAACAAACAAACAAACAAACAAACAGCCACGATAAATATCATACTGATTGTTGTGTAACAATAGCCATCTTATCTATTTACTTTTCATCAGAATTTTGCTTGTTTATCTTTTTTGTTCTCTTAAACTCATCTTTGTTTCAATATATTGTTTTATGTTGCTATTACTTCCCTGCATGAGGTTTGAGCAAGCTACTGTATATCGTATGAGGTGCAATAGTAGTGATAGTGGTGGGTTGAGGGGTTAACAATTAATATAACCATGTAACATAATAAACCACAATTAACAATAGATGACAGACATGCATTAGATTATATTTTATTGTTCCTCAGCTGGGCAGTTTTGTTAAAATATGGAAAAATGTTTGCATTGATTGAGTGATCTATGTAGTGTTTTGATTTTTGGTGGTGGATGTTTTCTGTTGTGTACATTTCATCTAATCATGTTTTGTGCCTTTTTAGCAAGAAATTATGATAAGCAAAACAAATCAAATAATAAACAAAACAAAACAAAGTTGTTTCTATAATTGTCTTCATTTCAGTAAGGTACTGTCAAAAACACGACGGCTGAGAGTGTTTAATACATTGAAACTAACAGTAAGAAAATGCAAACAAATGCACAAAACGCATTATTTATTTGATGCATGTTTTTGTAAATACTCCATCTGTGTTGTGAGGATCTGTCTTCATTTGCTTGTGTATTTGTTGATATATAAATCATATTTGTGTCTTTTCAGTTCTCTACATATATGTTTCTTTTACATTTTATACTCATACGTATGTTATGTAAGTTTTGAATTGCCTTGGTGCCACACTGTCAGGGCACTTTTATCCTTCTTTGGGCATCAAATGGCTACTTGCTTTTCAGTTGAACTTGAATTTAATAAAGAAGATAATATGTAAGTTAAAGGTAAGTTACAACAAGAAGAAATAACTCACAAAAGTGCAGCAATTGTACCTAAAACAAGCCTAAACCATTAAAACAAAATGTACTTACTGGAAAAAAATCCGACTCCTTAGCGGGACTTTTAGTAAAACCAAATGCTGAACAAGACTTTTTTAGGCGACCAAAATGTAGCAATTTCATGAGCTGAAAACACACAGAATAGCGATGGCTAAGCCTAAGTCTATACTCTGTGAATCTGGGGTTATGCCATGGTTATGTCACCTAACCGATGTTGTGGACGTGGTAGTGACTTGCCTGTGACGGCACCCACCTGTTACTCAAAGCAGCCACACTCTTAATTATGCATAACTTTAAGCCTTAATAAAATTTGAATGGATATAAAAATTCACCTCCGTACAGTTGTCATGAACGGGAAAATTAGCTATAGAGACCAAAACCATTTTTTGCACCAGGCTGTAAACATGTTTATTTCTGCTGTAAAGTATGTCATTTTAACATGGGGGTCTATGGGGATTGACTCGCTTTTGGAGCCACCCTCCAGTGGCCATTCGAGGAACTGCAGTTTTTGGCACTTCCATGTTGGCCTTATTTTTCCAAGGCTGCAGCTGGACCTTACTCCATTTTTCAGCCCCAGCGGTTGCTGCTTGGTTTTATTACATGCTTCTGTATGCGAGGTAATGTGTCCCTCTGAGTTACCAGCAGGGGAAACACCATTGCACACATTCAGTGGGCCGCACAACGTGGCGTGTGCGCCAGGCAAGCAATTCTGATAGGACTGAATGGGCGCCATTTTTTGTCCGGTATCCAGCTCTTATTATACATGCATGGTGCAAAAAAAGGGAAGCAGTTGCTGCTGGACCATGTGAAAACATCCCGTTTATTATTTTCTTGTAAAGTTTACACAGTTAGTTGAACCCAGGACACTCGTTACAATACCAATTAATAACTTAAACATAATGAACTACATTACTCATATTCTGATGTGCTGCAGAGATATTCCCGGGATTATGTCTGATCCAACCAGCAGCTTCAACATGTGGTCAATAGGGTGTTATATTACACTTCTCTGTGTGCTTCTGAATCTTATTGGTCTTAGAAAGTGAAAGTTAAGTAATAGAAACATGCATTTTTACCCTCACTTTGCAGAATTAGTAATTATCTGATTATCTGGTCATCAAAACTAGGAATGAAAACTAAAGTGGGTGACAGCTTTAAGTGATAGGGTGTGGCTTTTTGGGGAAAGTGAAACTTAAAAATTGCCGAGTCAGTGGCAATCAGAGCAAAGGAGGAGAATGAGCTATGGCGTCTGTTTCTTGCTCAGAGGATTTGAGTTGCTCTATTTGTCTGACTATCTTCACTGATCCTGTGACTCTTCTCTGCGGCCACTCTTTCTGCAGAACATGTATTACAGAAATTCTGAACGCACAGCATCAATGCCCACAGTGTCGGACAGAGACGTCGATTCTCGCAGAATCCATTCAAACAAACCATATATTGAAAAGCCTCGCTGAAAAGGCTAAAGAAGCTGAGAAGATGGAGAAAGAGCACAGAAGTGAGAGAGCAGAGGTATGTTGGTGATATTTATACTGAAACATCCTGTAGTTATGTGTTATAGCCTATCAAGCGATGACAGAGGCAGATGTTAATTAGGACTTTTTGATGTCGTTTATATTCTGTATACCTCACACCTTTGTTGCCCTTTGTTGTAATATATGATATGTTGTGTTTTAATCTCATATATTATATTTGTGTGTCTGCAGTCAGTGTTACTCTAAACTGTAAATGGTGCAAGGTGCGTCAACGCTCATTATCAGCCGGCCAGAGTGCATCATTAGTCATTCGTCAAAAGCAAATTCCAGTGCCTTAGATTTATAGCATCCGATAAGTATTCAAAGTAAATGTGTAAATAGAATGGGACTTAATATTTTGTTGATTTGGCGGTACTGTGTGTGATTTTTTTTTTTTTTTTTTTTTTTTTTTACATGAAAAGGTTATAGGTTGTTTTTTTGCATAAGCAAGGTTTTATAGAGAAGCTATCTCACTCCAAATTCACTTTAAGAAACATTTAAAACAATTGGATAAATACATACATCAAAATGAAAAACTATGATCAGGGTGTTGTTTTTGGTGCTTCTTAGTTTTGTTCATTTGACACAGTAAGACAGATGACCTCATATCACACACGTCAACCACAACACAATAGATAGTAATGATGCAGAAGTCCAGGCCACATGCATAAACGATGCGTACGTACATAAACCATCCACACGCCATTTCCTGCACATAACCTGGTATTTAGAAACAGAATGTGCGGTGAGAAAGTGTGCATCTCATGCATTCTCTAGACCATGTGTATGCATTTTTTTCCAAAGCGATGATGGGTGATGTGATGAGGTGAAATATAAGATGAGAGACGATGGTAACCACCTACACTGATAATGTGATATTTTTTTACGTTTACGCAGAGATCTGTAAAATGCCAATCAAAGGCCCATCTATTAAGGTAAGAACCCAAGCGGCAACCTCCGGGGCTGAAAAATGGCCACTTGAGGCTGGCTCCAAAAGCGAGTTAATCCCCATAGACCCCCATGTTAAAATGCCCAATTTTAGAGCAGAAATAAACGTGTTTACAGCCTGATACAAAAATGTTTTTGGTCTCTATAGCTAATTTCCCCTTTCATGACAACTGTATGAGGGGTGTATTTGTTTATAACTCACCCGTTTAAATTTTATTAAGTCGTAAAGTTCTGCATAATGAAGGACATGGCTGCTTTGAGTGACAGGTCCGCCAGCCGCTAGGTGGCTTGTTTCAGCCATTCGGCCCGCCTCTTTGCCAATTTTTGATTGGCTGGAGGTAAGGTAGAGTCACGTACTTCCAAATGGCGATGGCCAGAGCGGCTCACTTTGAGCCTCAAAACCGCTCTTCAGAAACCACGTCACGGTAACTACGTCCATATTTTCATACAGTCTATGGTAAAAACATAGAGTCAACATTTTATTTTGCTCTTAATATTCTTTTTATTTGTGATACATCTTGTAAAGTCGGTTTAGATAAGAGAGCTATATACTAATGATTGATTACATTTCTGAGATATCACTGCCAACGATGGTTTACAGTCCATGGGATGAATTATGGACGCCATAAAGAGCCGCAATGACAACGATTCTACTGTTGGAGAAGCTGGCTGTTGCAACACAATCTGTGAAACTGCACTTCTTCTTTCTCCTTTGTTTCACTGACAGGTGTACAGACTGGTGAAAAAGGCAGTGAATTGATATGAAAACGGCTGGGTGTGTCTTCATCCATTTATGGATAATTGTGGGAGTGGAAATGAGGCTTGTGCACGTGCACCCAATTCCACAATGACTAAATGTATAAAACAGAACCATGCATGCACAGCTTTATAAATCTGACGAAAAGAATGCATATGCATATTTATGTCTTTGTGCATACACACAGTTTTATGCATGTGGTCCCAGGTGTCTAGATGACATTATACAATCATCAAATCCAGATTACAAATACAATGTATATCGTCAACAACAAAATCACTACCAATCAAACAAGAAAAATATGTAACATTTAAATTAAGTAGGATGATGAGCTCACACACTGAGTTTCCCATATGCCACAATTTCATGGACTTTCTAAAACTGTGGTGGTTACTTATGTTTGGACAATGCAATGGTAACTTATTCTATTTTCCTGCACCACAGAAAAAAATGATCAAACACCTATGTTGGTCTTGAACCTCAGCAAGAAAATAAACAACATTAGCTGTAGTCTGATAGGCATGTTTTCCCCCAACCTCACTAAAGTGGTCTTTGAGGATGAAGTTGTAGTTGTAAGGCTCTTGGCTTCATCAGTAAACACTGTATTCCTAGCTCAGTGTAATAACTTTGAGGCTGGTGGGAAGGTAATTAGTTTACAGGTATAAATCAAAGTATTATCCTATAGTGTGGGTAATAAAAATTAAATCATTGTTTGTAATCTACCACAAATTAACCAGAAGTAGACAATAAGAGGGACAAATGAGATGATGAGACGTTGCCACATTCCAGCAGCTGCCAGACCACTAGAGTGTGTTACCACTAGTGTTAGCAAATGCCGCCTGACTAACACCCTAAACTAAGATAGTGAACATTGGTAAAAGCTAAACATCAGCATGTTACCATTGTCATTAAGAGCATGTTAGCATGCTGACGGTAGCACTTAGCATCACAGCCTCAAAGAGGCTGTACTCAGCCACTGTCACTGCTTTGTATCAGCATCATCATGTACTAGTAGTAGTAGTTTTTGTTTTTTTTTATTTGTAAAGGATGATCATCTTTTATTATAGCTGTTGCATGTACTAATAGATTATTTATTTATCTATTTATTTTTACAGGTGGATGAGTGGTTGTGCTCTGAACACGATGAAAAGCTGAAACTGTTCTGCGTCACAGATCAGCAGTTAACTTGTATCATATGCCGCGATGGGGAGAGGCATGAAGGACACAAGTTCAAACCAATCAAAGAAGCAGCAGCATCTCTGAGGCAGGAGATGGAAAAGGGTATAGAGAACCTTCCTGCTGATATCCACGCCATAGAGAGCCAAGCCAACTCACAGAGGGAAGAAATAACAAAAACCAAGGAGGAGTCTCATCAGCTGATGACCCAAATCTGCAGCCAGTTTGAGGAGATGCACCAGTTTCTGAGGAAGAGAGAAGATGAGATCAAGAAAGAACTGAAACACAAAGAGGAAGACGCTGTTGAGAAAATGAGCAAGAGATTAAATGCTATAGAAACAGCTTTGTCTGAGAGCAGAGAGCTGGAGGGAAAGGTGACATCGGTTCTGAATATTACCGACCCTGAGAGGTTCTTAAAGAGCTGGACTGAGAGTTACAGCAGGACTCCAGAAGATTTATTCAGGCCCAGAGCAGATGATCTCGAAGTGGTGAATACATCTCTCTCACTGGGGCCTTATGAAAGTCACCTGCAGTTCTTCATGTGGAAGGAGATGCTTCAGGTAATCCAACCCCGAGAAGAAAAGCTGTCACTCAAAAGCAACAGTGCGACTATAACTGTGTCTGATGATGGGAGAAGTTTGTTATGTACCAACCAACAAACGAACCAATATAACTATTATGAAGATTATGAATACAGCCAACTCTACACATCTCAAAGACAGCGTTTCAAAAAGTCTACCTTAAGCACAGACCATGCATTCAGTGTCAACGAGTTCATCTCAGGGCAGCATTACTGGGAAGTCGAGGTTGGACAAAGGAAGTATTGGGAACTGGGGGTAAAAGATAATTTCCTAAAATATGATGGCAAAAAATATACCACCTGCAGTCGAAATAAAATCACAGAGCTAACATTTGGAGGCAGACCTCGAAAGATTGGGATTTACCTAAACTGCTCATCCAAGAAGGTCTCCTTCTATGATGCAGACAACATGTCACATATTCACACTATGAGCTCTGGTCTCATGCCCATGCCGGTGTCGGCATATTTTAAAGTGGCAGCAGATCCTAACCGCCTGACAGTGTGTTGGTTCTGAGGTGCAGGATGAATAATGAGCCAACAGGAAATCATTGAGCCCTGGAATAAACAAACAAACAAACAGCCACGATAAATATCATACTGATTGTTGTTTAACAATAGCCATCTTATCTATTTACTTTTCATCAGAATTTTGCTAGTTTATCTTTTTTGTTCTCTTAAACTCATCTTTGTTTCAATATATTGTTTTATGTTGCTATTACTTCCCTGCATGAGGTTTGAGCAAGCTACTGTATATCGTATGAGGTGCAATAGTAGTGATAGTGGTGGGGTGGGGGGGTTAACAATTAATATGACCATGTAACATAATAAACCACAATTTACAATAGATGACAGACATGCATTAGATTATATTTTATTGTTCCTCAGCTGGGCAGTTTTGTTAAAATATGGAAAAATGTTTGCAAACTCATGTTGTACTGATTCATTGATCTATGTAGTGTTTTGATTTTTGGTGGTGGATCTGCTCTGTTGTTTACATTTCATCTAATCATGTTTTGTGCTTTTTTAGCAAGAAAATATTATAAGCAAAACAAATCAAATAATAAACAAAACAAAGTTGTTTCTATAATTGTCTTCATTTCAGCAATTTATCGTCAAAATCATGATGGCTGAGAGTGTTTAACACATTGAAACTAACAGTAAGAAAATTCAAACAAATGCACAAAACACATTATTTATTTGATGCATGTTTTTATAAACGCTCCATATGTGTTGTGATGATTTTTCTTCATTTGTTTGTGTATTTGCTGTTATATAAATCATATTTGTGTCTTTTCAGTTCTCTACATATATGTTTCTTTTACATTTTATATTCATACATTTTTACGTTTTATGTATGTTATGTAAGTTTTGAATTGCCTTGGTGCTACACTGTCAGGGCACTTTTATCCTTCTTTGGGCATCAAATGGCTACTTGTTTTTCAGTTGAACTCGAATTTACTAAAGAAGATAATATGTAAGTTAAATAAGTGCTGACAACAACAAGAAATAACTTGTACCTACAGCTCAGACAGTCCTCCCATTTTGTTGTAATATAAAGCTGGGGTGTTATATTACACTTCTCTGTGTGCTTCTGAATCTTATTGGTCCTAGAAAGTGCAAGTTATGAAATTGGAAACATTCATTTTTACCCTCAGTCTGCAGAAGTGAACTTTAAATCTGTTAGAGCACTAATGTGTTGTTTTGGGTAATTATCTGATTATCTGGTTATTAAAACTTGGAATAAAAACTAAAGTGAGTGACAGTTCTAAAAGATGGGGTGTGGCTTTTTGAAGAAAGTGACACTTAAAAATTGCTGAGTCAGTGGCAATCAGAAGAAAACATGAGCAGAAGAACATGTGGCAGAAAAACATGAGCTATGGCGTCTGTTTTTTACTTAGAGGAGTTGAGTTGCTGTATTTGTCTGACTATCTTCACTGATCCTGTGACTCTTCACTGCGGCCACTCTTTCTGTAGAACATGTATTATAGATGTTCTGAACACAAGGCCACAGTGCCCACGGTGTCAGACAGAGACATTTGTCCTCACAGAATCTCTTCAAACAAACCATATATTGAAAAGCCTCGCTGAAAAGGCTAAAGAAGCTGAGAAGATGGAGAAAGAGCACAGAAGTGAGAGAGCAGAGGTATGTTGGTGGTATTTATGCTTGGTTATTTATGCTAGCTTGGTTAGCATGGTGCATTTACAGTCTATGATTAACTGTGATAATGCTAATGCTAACGCAAATTTTCGCTTGCGAAAAACAGGCCTAAAACCATTAAAACAAAATATACTTACTGGAAAAAAACTGAACATCTGACTCCTTAGCGGGCCTTTTAGTAAAACCAAATGCTGAACAAGACTTTTTTAGGCGACCAAAATGTAGCAATTAACTTTCATGAACTGAAAACACACAAAAATAGCGATGGCTACGCCTAAGTCTATACTCTGTGAATCTGGGGTTACGCCATGGTTATGTTACCTGACCAATGTTGTGGACGTGGTAGTGACTTGCCTGTGACGGCACCCACTTGTTACTCAAAGCAGCCACACCCTTAATTATGCATAACTTTAAGCCTTAATAAAATTTGAATGGATACAAAAATTCACCTCCGTTCAGTTGTCATGAATGGGGAAATTAGCTACAGAGACCAAAACCGCTTTTTGTAACAGGCTGTAAACATGTTTATTTCTGCTGTAAAGTCTGGCATTTTAACATGGGGGTATATGGGGATTGACTTGCTTTTAGAGCCACTATCAAGTGGCCATTCGAGGAACTGCAGTTTTTGGCACTTGCAGATGGACTTTACTCCATTTTTCAGACCCGGAGGTTGCTGCTTGGTTTTATTATGTGCTTCTGTATGCGAGGTACTGTTTCCCTCTGAGTTGCCAGCAGGGGAAACACTATTGCACATATTCAGTGGGCCGCACAACACGGAAGGAAAGCCAGGAGCTATAAACTTTTTTTGGCGTATGCACCAGGCAAGCAATTCTTATAGGGCTGAATGGGCGCCATTTTTTGGCCTGTATCCAGCTCTTACTATACATGCATGGTACAAATAAAAAGGAAGCAGTTGCTGCTGGACCATGCTAAAATGTCTATCGTCCCGTTTATTGGTTTCTTATTAAGTTTATACAGTTAGGTGAACCCTGGACACTCGGTTACAATGCCAATTAATAGCTTAAACATAGTGAACTACATTACTCATCTATGCCATAACTTTATCACTCAGTATTCTGATGTGTTGCAGAGATATTCCCGGGATTATGTCTGATTCAACCAGCAACTTCAACATGTGGCTACTAGGGTGTTATATTACACTTGTCTGTGTGCTTCTGAATCTTATTGGTCCTAGAAAGTGTAAGTTAAGCAATAGAAACATGCATTTCTGTTGGAGCACTAATGTGTTGTTTTGGGTAATTATCTGATTATCTGGTCATTAAAACTAGGAATGAAAACTAAAGTGAATGACAGCTTTAAATGATGAGGTGTGGCTTTCTGAGGAAAGTGAAACTTAAGAATTGCTGAGTCAGTGGCAATCAGAGCAAAGGAGGAGAACGAGCTATGGCGTCTGTTTCTTGCTCAGAGGATTTGAGTTGCTGTATTTGTCTGACTATCTTCACTGATCCTGTTACTCTTCACTGCGGCCACTCTTTCTGCAGAACATGTATTACAGAAGTTCTGAACTCACAGCATCAATGCCCACAGTGTCGGACAGAGACGTCGATTCTCGCAGAATCTCTTCAAACAAACCATATATTGAAAAGCCTCGCTGAAAAGACTAAAGAAGCTGAGAAGATGGAGAAAGAGCACAGAAGTGAGAGAGCAGAGGTATGTTGGTGATATTTATACTGAAACGTACTGTAGTTGTGTGTTATAGCCTATCAAGCGATGACGGAGGCAGATGTTTATTGGGACTTTTTGATGTTGTGTATATTCTGTATACCTCACACCTTTGATGCCCTTTGATGTAATATATTATATAATATTTCCTGTTTTCATGTCATATATTATATTTCTGTGTCTGTAGTCAGTGTAACTCTAAACTGTGAACGGTGCAAGGTGCGTCAACCTTCATTATCATCCGGCCAAAGTGCGTCATTATTATAGGCCTGTCATTTGCCAAAAGCAAATTCCAGTGCTTTAAATTTATAACATCCGATAAGTATTCAAAGTAAATGTGTAAATAGAATGGGACCTAACATTTTGTTGACTAAGCAGTACTGTGTGCGATTTTTTTCCCAACATAACGAAAAGGTTTTAGGTTTTTTTTGCATAGGCAAGCTCTTATAGAGAAGCATCTCACTCCAAATTGACTTAAGAAATATTTTAAACAATTGGAAAATACATACATCAAAATGAAAAACTATGATCAGGGTGTTGTTTTGGTGCTTATTAGTTTTGTTCATTTGACACAGTAAGACAGATGACCTCATATCACACACGCCAACTACAACACAATAGATAGTATTGAAGCAGAAGTCCAGGCCACATGCATAAACGATGCGTACGTACATAAACCATCCACACGCCATTTCCTGCACATAACCTGGTATTTATAAACAGAATGTGCGGTGAGAAAGTGTACATCTCATGCATTCTCTAGACCATGTGTATGCATTTTTTCCCAAAGCGATGATGGGTGATGTAATGAGGTGAGGTGAATCTTTTAGCAAAACTTTGCTTGTTAAGGTTGATAACCAGCTACACTGATTGTGTGATTTTTTTTTTTGTTTACGTGTACATAGAGATTTGTAAAATGCCAATCAAAGGCGCATTCATTAAGGTAACATAGAGTTAACATTTTATTTTGCTCTTAATATTCTTTTTATTTGTGATACATCTTGTAAAGTCGGTTTAGATATGGGCGCTAATAATTGATAACATTTCTGAGATATCACTGCCAATGATGGTTTACAGTCCATGGGATGAATTATGGACGCCATAAAGAGCCGCACAGCCGTGCATAATGACAACGATTCTACTGTTGGAGAAGCTGGCTGTTGCAACACAATCGGTGAAACTGCACTTCCTCTTTCCCCTTTGTTTCACTGACAGGTGTACAGACTGGTGAAACAGGCAGTGAACTGATATGAAAACGGCGGGTTAAGGGCGTGTCTTCATCTATTTATGGATAATTGTGGGAGTGGAAATGAGGCTTGTGCACGTGCCCCAGTTCCTCAATGACCAAGATGTATAAAACAGAACCATGCGTACACATGGGTTTATAAAGCCGTCTTTTTGTCTTTGTACAGTTTTAGTCATGAATTTACATGACACTTTTATGCATGTGGTCCCAGGTGCCTAGATGACATTATACTACCATCAAATCCAGACAATAAATACAATGTATATCGTCAACAACAAAATCACTCCCAATCAAACAAGAAAAATATGTAACATTTAAATTAAGTAGGATGATGAGCTCACACACTGAGTTTCCCATAAGCCACAATTTCATGGACTTTCTAAAACTGTGGTGGTTACTTATGTTTTGACAATGCAATGGTAACTTATTCTATTTTCCTGCACCACAGAAAAAATGATCAAACACCCATGTTGGTCTTGAACCTCAGCAAGAAAATCAACAACACAATGTCTGATAGGCATGATTTCCCCCAACCTCAAAGTGGTCTTTGAGGATGAAGTTGTAGTTGTAAGGCTCTTGGCTTCATCAGTAAACACTGTATTCCGAGCTCAGTGTAATAACTTTGAGGCTGGTGGGAAGGTTATTAGTTTACAGGTATAAATCAAAGTATTATCCTATAGTGTGGGTAATAAAAATGAAATTATTGTTTTTAATCTACCACAAATTAACCAGAAGGAGATGATAAGAGGGACAAATGAGATGATGAGACGTTGCCACATTCCAGCAGCTGCCAGACCACTAGAGTGTGTTACTACTAGTGTTAGCAAATGCCGCCTGACTAACACCCTAAACTAAGAGGCTGTACTCAGCCACTGTCACTGCTTTGTATCAGCATCATCATGTACTAGTAGTAGTAGTTTTTGTTTTTTCTATTTGTAAAGTATGATCATCTTTTATTATAGCTGTTGCAGTTACTAACAGATTATTTATTTATCTATTTATTTTTACAGGTGGATGAGTGGTTGTGCTCTGAACACGATGAAAAGCTGAAACTGTTCTGCGTCACAGATCAGCAGTTAACTTGTATCATATGCCGCGATGGGGAGAGGCATGAAAGACACAAGTTCAAACCAATCAAAGAAGCAGCAGCATCTCTGAGGCAGGAGATGGAAAAGGGTATAGAGAAGCTTTCTGCTGATATCCATGCCATAGAGAGCCAAGCCAACTCACAGAGGGAAGAAATAACAAAAACCAAGGAGGAGTCTCATCAGCTGATGACCCAAATCTGCAGCCAGTTTGAGGAGATGCACCAGTTACTGAGGAAGAGAGAAGATGAGATCAAGAAAGACCTGAAACACAAAGAGGAAGACGCTGTTGAGAAAATGAGCAAGAACTTAAATGCTATAGAAACAGCTTTGTCTGAGAGCAGAGAGCTGGAAGGAAAGGTGACATCAGTTCTTAATATTACTGACCCTCAGAGGTTCTTAAAGAGCTGGACTGAGGGTAACAGCACAACTCCAAAAGATTTATCCAGGCCCAGAGCAGGTAATCTCAAAGTGGTGAATACATCTCTCTCTCTGGGGCCTTATGAAAGTCACCTGCAGTTCTTCATGTGGAAGGAGATGCTCCAAGTGATCCAACCCCGAGAAGAAAAGCTGTCACTCAAAAGCAACATTGCAAATATAACTGTGTCTGATGATGGGAGAAGTTTGTTATGTACCAACCAACAAACCAACCCATATGAATATCATGAAGGCAGTTATGGATACAGCCAACACACGGGCGGTTTTGGCAACTACACATCTCAAAGACAGCATCTCAAAAAGTCTCCCATAAGCACAGACCATGCATTCAGTGTCAACGAGTTCACCTCAGGGCAGCATTACTGGGAAGTAGAGGTTGGACAAAGGAACTATTGGGAACTGGGGATAAAAGATAATTTCCTAAAATATGATGGCCAAAAATATACCACCTGTGGTCGAAATAAAACCACAGAGCTAACATTTGGAGGCAGACCTCGAAAGATTGGGATTTACCTAAACTGCCCATCCAAGAAGGTCTCCTTCTATGATGCAGACAACATGTCACATATTCACACTATGAGCTCTGATCTCATGCCCATGCCAGTGTTGGCATATTTTAAAGTGGCAGCAGATCCTAACCGCCTGAGAGTGTGCTGGTACTGAGATGCAGGATGAATAATGAGCCAACAGGAAATCATTGAGCCCTGGAATAAACAAACAAACAAACAGCCACGATCTTTTTTGTTCTCTTAAACTCATCTTTGTTTCAATATATTGTTTTATGTTGCTATTACTTCCCTGCATGAGGTTTGAGCAAGCTACTGTATATCGTATGAGGTGCAATAGTAGTGATAGTGGTGGGGGGGTTAACAATTAATATGACCATGTAACATAATAAAACACAATTTACAATAGATGACAGACATGCATTAGATTATATTTTATTGTTCTTCAGCTGGGCAGTTTTGTTAAAATATGGAAAAATGTTTGCAAACTCATGTTGTATTGATTCAGTGATCTATATAGTGTTTTGATTTTTGGTGGTGGATCTGCTCTGTTGTTTACATTTCATCTAATCATGTTTTGTGCCTTTTTAGCAAGAAAGTATTGTTGCCAGCAGGTGAAACACTATTGCACATATTCAGTGGGCCGCACAACACGGAAGGAAAGCCAGGAGCTATAAACTTTTTTTGGCGTATGCACCAGGCAAGCAATTCTTATAGGGCTGAATGGGCGCCATTTTTTGGCCTGTATCCAGCTCTTACTATACATGCATGGTACAAATAAAAAGGAAGCAGTTGCTGCTGGACCATACTAAAATGTCTATCGTCCCGTTTATTGGTTTCTTATTAAGTTTATTAAGTTAGGTGAACCCAGGACACTCGGTTACAATGCCAATTAATAGCTTAAACATAGTGAACTACATTACTCATCTATGCCATAACTTTATTACTCAGTATTCTGATGTGTTGCAGAGATATTCCCGGGATTATGTCTGATTCAACCAGCAACCTCAACATGTGGCTACTAGGGTGTTATATTACACTTCTCTATGTGATTCTGAATCTTATTGGTCCTAGAAAGTGTAAGTTAAGCAATAGAAACATGCATTTCTGTTGGAGCACTAATGTGTTGTTTTGGGTAATTATCTGATTATCTGGTCATTAAAACTAGGAATGAAAACTAAAGTGAATGACAGCTTTAAGTGATGGGGTGTGGCTTTCTGAGGAAAGTGAAACTTAAGAATTGCTGAGTCAGTGGCAATCAGAGCAAAGGAGGAGAACGAGCTATGGCGTCTGTTTCTTGCTCAGAGGATTTGAGTTGCTCTGTTTGTCTGACTATCTTCACTGATCCTGTTACTCTTCTCTGCGGCCACTCTTTCTGCAGAACATGTATTACAGAAGTTCTGAACTCACAGCATCAATGCCCACAGTGTCGGACAGAGACGTCGATTCTCGCAGAATCCATTCAAACAAACCATATATTGAAAAGCCTCGCTGAAAAGACTAAAGAAGCTGAGAAGATGGAGAAAGAGCACAGAAGTGAGAGAGCAGAGGTATGTTGGTGGTATTTATACTGCAACGTACTGTATTATGTGTTACAAACTATCAAGCGATGACAGAGACAGGTGTTTATTGGGAGATGTGTATATTCTGTATACCTCACACCTTTGTTGCCCTTTGTTGTAATATAGAACATAATATATCCTGTTTTAATCTCATATATTATATTTCTGTGTCTGCAGTCAGTGTTACACTAAACTGTAAACAATGCAAGGTGCGTCTGACTCTCAGTAGCATCCGGCCAAAGTGCGTCATTATTAAAGGCCTGTCATTTGCCAAAAGCAAATTCCAGTGCTTTAAATTTGTAACATCTGATAAGTATTCAAAGTACATAGAATGAGACTAAACATTTTGTTGATTAGGCGGTACTGTGTATGAATTTTAACTACACTTCACAATAGATAGTATTGAAGCATAAGTCCAGGCCACATGCATAAACGATGCGTACGCACATAAACCATGAAGACGCCATTTCCTGCAAATAAACTGGTATTTATAAACACGGAATGTGCGGTGAGAAAGTGCACATCTCATGCATTCTTTAGACCATCCGTATACATTTTTTCCAAAGCGATGATGGGTGATGTGATGAGGTGAAATATAAGGTGAGAGACGGAATATTTTGATAAAACTTTGCTCGTTTAGGTTGATAACCAGCTGCTCTGATTGTGTGATTTTTTTTTTACGTTTACACAGAGATTTGTAAAATGCCAATCAAATGCCCATTCATTAACGTAACATAGACTCATGCCGATAGCTTGGCTGATAAAAATGAAAATTATTGTTTGTAATCTACCACAAATTAACCAGAAGGAGACAATAAGAGGGACAAAGGAGATAATGAGACATTACCACATTCTAGCAGCTGCTGGACCACTAGGATGTGTTACCACTAGTGTTAGCAAATGCTGCCTCACTATTACCCTAAACATGAGCATGTTACCATTGTCATTAAGAGCATATTAGCATGCTGACTGTAGCATCAGCATGTAGTAGTGGTAGTTTTTTAACTAACAAGTTATTTATTTATCTGTTTATTTTACAGGTGGATGAGTGGTTGTGCTCTGAACACGATGAAAAGCTGAAACTGTTCTGCGTCACAGATCAGCAGTTAACTTGTATCATATGCCGCGATGGGGAGAGGCATGAAGGACACAAGTTCAAACCAATCAAAGAAGCAGCTGCATCTCTGAGGCAGGAGATGGAAAAGGGTATGACGAAGCTTTCTGCTGATATCAATGCCATAGAGAGCCAAGCCAACTCACAAAGGGAAGAAATAACAAAAACCAAGATGTTGTCTCATCAGCTGATGACCCAAATCTGCAGCCAGTTTGAGGAGATGCACCAGTTTCTGAGGAAGAGAGAAGATGAGATCAAGGCAGACCTAAAACAGAAAGAGGAAGACGCTGTTGAGAAAATGAACAAGAACTTAAATGATATAGAAACAGCTTTGTCTGAGAGCAGAGAGCTGGAGGGGAAGGTGACATCGGTTCTGAATATTACCGACCCTGAGAGGTTCTTAAAGAGCTGGACTGAGAGTAACAGCAGGACTCCAGAAGATTTATTCAGGCCCAGAGCAGGTAATCTCAAAGTGGTGAATACATCTCTCTCTCTGGGGCCTTATGAAAGTCACCTGCAGTTCTTCATGTGGAAGGAGATGCTTCAGGTGATCCAACCCCGAGAAGAAATGCTGTCACTTGAAAGCAAAAGTGCAAATATAACTGTGTCTGATGATGGAAGAAGTTTGCTATGTACTACCAAAAGACAAGCCAACCAATATCAATATCATAGCGGCGGTTATGGATACAGCCAACACACAGGCACCTACACATCTCAAAGACAGCGTGAGGACATTTATCACTCATCTCCCTTAAGCACAGATTATGCATTCAGTACCAACATGTTCACCTCAGGGCAGCATTACTGGGAAGTAGAGGTTGGACAAAGGAACTATTGGGAACTGGGGACACAAGATAATTTCCTAAAATATGATCGCTATAATTATACCACCTATAGTCAAAATATAATCACAGTGTTAACGTTTGGAGGCAGACCTCGAAAGATTGGGATTTACCTAAACTGCTCATCCGAGAAGGTCTCCTTCTATGATGCAGACAACATGTCACATATTCACACTTTGAGCCCTGGTCTCATGTACATGCCGGTGTCGGCATATTTTAAAGTGGCAGCAGATCCTAACTGCCTGACAGTGTGCTGGTACTGAGATGCAGGATGAATAATGAGCCAACAGGAAATCATTGAGCCCTGGAATAAACAAACAAACAAACAAACAAACAAACAGCCAGCCAAGATAAATATCATACTGAGAGGTCATGGGATGATCGTTGTTTAACATCAGCCATCTTATCTAATTACTTTTCATCATAATTTTGCTTGTTTATTTTTTTTTTTTTGTTCTCTTAAACTTCTTTGTTTCAATATATTGTTTTATGTTGCTATTACTTCCTTGCGTAAGGTTTGAGAAAGCTATTGTATACTATATAAAGTGCAACAGTGATAGTGGTGGGGTGAGTGGGTGTGAAATTAATTTAATCATGTAACATAATAAACCACAATTTACATAAAGGAAAGACATGCATTAGTTTATATTTTATTGTTCCTCAGCTTGGCAGTGTTGTTAAAATATGGAAAAATGTTTGCAAACTCATGTTGCATTGATTCAATATACTGAGAAGTCAAGGGATGATTGTTGTGTAACAATAGCCATCTTATCTATTTACTTTTCATCAGAATTTTCCTTGTTTATCTTTTTTGTTCTCTTAAACTCATCTTTGTTTCAATATATTGTTTTATGTTTCTATTAGTTGAGGTTTGAGCAAGCTACTGTATATCGTATGAGGTGCAATAGTAGTGATAGTGGTGGGTTGAGGGGTTAACAATTAATATGACCATGTAACATAATAAACCACAATTTACAATAGAAGAAAGACATGCATTAGATTATATTTTATTGTTCCTCAGCTGGGCAGTTTTGTGAAAATATGGAAAAATGTTTGCAAACTCATGTTGTACTGATTCATTGATCTATGTAGTGTTTTGATTTTTGGTGGTGGATCTGCTCTGTTGTTTACATTTCATCTAATCATGTTTTGTGCTTTTTTAGCAAGAAAGTATTGTAAGCAAAACAAATCAAATAATAAACAAAACAAAGTTGTTTCTATAATTGTCTTCATTTCAGTAATGTATCGTCAAAATCATGATGGCTGAGAGTGTTTAACACATTAAAACTAACAGTAAGAAAATTCAAACAAATACACAAAACACATTATTTATTTCATGCATGTTTTTATAAACGCTATGTGTTGTGATGAAGATTTTTCTTCATTTGCTTGTGTATTTGCTGTTATATAAATCATATTTGTATCTTTTCAGTTCTCTACATATATGTTTCTTTTACATTTTATGTTCACACAGTTTTACGTTTTATGTATGTTATGTAAGTTTTGAATTGCCTTGGTGCTACACTGTCAGGGCACTTTTATCTTTCTTTGGGCATCAAATGGCTTCTTGCTTTTCAGTTGAACTCGAATTTACTAAAGAAGATAATATGTAAGTTAAATAAGTGCTGACAACAACAAGAAATAACTTGTACCTACAGCCCAGACAGTCCTCCCATTTTGTTGTAATATAACGCTGGGATGTTACATTACACTTCTCAGTCTGCAGAAGTGAACTTTAAATCTGTTGGAGCACTAATGTGTTGTTTTGGGTAATTATCTGATTATCTGGTCATTAAAATTTGGAATAAAAACAAAAGTGGGTGACAGCTTTAAATGATGGGGTGTGGCTTTTTGAAGAAAGTGAAACTTAAAAATTGCTGAGTCAGTGGTAATCAGAGCAAAGGAGGACAACGAGCTATGGCGTCTGTTTCTTGCTCAGAGGATTTGAGTTGCTGTATTTGTCTGACTATCTTCACTGATCCTGTGACTCTTCACTGCGGCCACTCTTTCTGCAGAACATGTATTACAGAGGTTCTGAACTCACAGCATCAATGCCCACAGTGTCGGACAGAGATACCGGATCTCACAGAACCTCTTCAAACAAGCCATATATTGAAAAGCCTCGCTGAAAAGGCCAAAGAAGCTGAGAAGGAGAAAGAGCACAGAAGTGAGAGAGCAGAGGTATGTTGGTGGTATTTATACTGCAATGTTGTTATGTTGTAGCCTATCAAGCGATGACAGAGACAGATGATTAATTTTGGACTCTTTGCGCATCTGATGTCGTGTATATTCTTTATACCTCACACCTTTGTTGCCTTTTGTTGTAATATATAATATAATACATCATGTTTTAATCCCATATATTATATTTCTGTGTCTGCAGTCAATTTTACACCAAACTGTAAAGAGTGCAAGGTGCGTCGAGGCTGAAGTTGGCATGCAAATCACAGCTTCCGATTGAAATTTAGATGACGTTGTTCAGTCATTTTTAAGCTAATTAATGAACTGAAAAACTTTTTTTTTAAAAAGGGGAGAGAAATGAAATGAGAATGAATCGTAGACCACTATACTCAGATCTGTCATTTCTGGACTAGATTAACATCAGAATCAGAATTAACTGATTATTATATAATCAATTAATGACCACATCAAACCTCCACATGGGTATCAAAACCAAACATCACGGTATGATACAATACGGTCAACTAAAGCAGATAACAGTATAGTCTGCAGAGTGATATATTATAGTCTATAGTTTATCAGCACAAACAAGACACGGAGAGGTCAAATAGCAAAACAGCCTATAAACACAAATGTATGAGCATTAAATCAAAAACACACCAGGCTGCCTACAAGGGATCCAGTCCTCATCAACACCCATCACATACAGTGCTAACAGTGAATAATACAGTTAATTGGGAATAGCCCTTTCTATTAAAACAGAAGCAACCACAGAGGCCTGACTTCAGTGTCGATTGGTTTAAATTTTTGGTAAATCCAAAATATGTGAGTTTTGGACATATCTGTATGTACAAAACAGAAATGAATAATGGTGATTCGGTGCATAGACTGAGTTGGACTAAGAAAGTTTGTTTTTTTCTGATGTTTGAGTTAAAGTGAGAGAAGTTTATGATGTTTTACGCATGAGCCATGATGATGAAGGTACAGAAAAATAGAAATGCATGGCAGAAACAGCATATTGTCAATATTGTAGAGACCTCTCAAATTTCACAAATCATGTTTTTTAGGGGAGTTCTTCTCTTATTAAAAGGAGCCAAGCTCCTCCTGGCTCCCCTGTAGTTCGCACCCTGATCACAGCCTCAAAGAGCCACTAGTGTGGCTGTACTCAGTTACTGTCACTGCTTTGTATCAGCATGTACTAGTAGTAATAGTTTTTGTTTTTTTATTCGTAAAAAATTATAATCATTTATTATAGCTGTTGCATTTACTAACAGATTATTTATTTATCTATTTATTTTTACAGGTGGATGAGTGGTTGTGCTCTGAACATGATGAAAAGCTGAAACTGTTCTGCGTCACAGATCAGCAGTTAACTTGTATCATATGCCGCGATGGGGAGAGTCATGAAGGACACAAGTTCAAACCAATCAAAGAAGCAGCAGCATCTCTGAGGCAGGAGATGGAAAAGGATATAGAGAAGATTTCTGCTGATATCCATGCCATAGAGAGCAAAGCCAACTCACAGAGGGAAGAAATAACAAAAACCAAGATGTCGTCTTATCAGTTGATGACCCAAATCTGCAGCCAGTTTGAGGAGATGCACCAGTTTCTGAGGAGGAGAGAAGATGAGATCAAGAAGGAACTGAAACACAAAGAGGAAGACGCTGTTGAGAAAATGAGCAAGAGATTAAATGCTATAGAAACAGCTTTGTCTGAGAGCGGAGAGCTGGAAGGAAAGGTGACATCAGTTCTGAATATTACCGACCCTGAGAGGTTCTTAAAGAGCTGGACTGAGGGTAACAGCACGACTCAAGAAGATTTATTCAGGCCCAGAGCAGATGATCTCCAAGTGGTGAATACATCTCTCGCTCTGGGGCCTTATGAAAGTCACCTGCAGTTCTTCATGTGGAAGGAGATGCTCCAGGTGATCCAACCCCGAGAAGAAAAGCTGTCACTCAAAAGCAACAGTGCGACTATAACTGTGTCTGATGATGGGAAAAGTTTGTTATGTACCAACCAACAAGCCAACCAAGCTCAATCACACTTGTCATTTCCAGTATCCAAAACCTCTTCTTTTCGCCCCGCCTCACCATTGAGCCAACCCACAGCCTTCGCTGTTGTTCACTCTACCTCAACATCAGGCCAACCCATACCCTCCACTCTTTTTCGCCGCCCCGCCTCAACATCGAGCCAACCCACAGCCTTCGTTGTTTCTCACTCTACCTCAACATCGGGCCAACCAACACCCTCCATTCTTTTTCGCCGCCCCGCCTCAACATCGAGCCAACCCACAGCCTTCGTTGTTTCTCACTCCACCTCAACATCGGGCCAACCCACACCCTCCATTCTTTTTCGCCGCCCCGCCTCAACATCGGGCCAACCCACAGCCTCCACTCTTGGTCATTCCACTGGAGTATTTGGAGGATCTGGCACCCACACATCTCCTGGACAGCATCTCAAAAAGTCTCCCTTAAGCACAGATCATGTATTCAGTGTCAATGAGTTCACCTCAGGGCAGCATTACTGGGAAGTCGAGGTTGGACAAAGGAAGTATTGGGAACTGGGGGTAAAAGATTATTTCCTAAAATATGATGGCCAAAAATATACCACCTGCAGTCCAAATATAATCACAGAGCTAACGTTTGGAGGCAGACCTCGAAAGATTGGGATTTACCTAAACTGCCCATCCAAGAAGGTCTCCTTCTGTGATGCAGACAACATGTCGCATATTCACACTATGAGCTCTGATCTCATGTCCATGCCGGTGTCGGCATATTTTAAAGTGGCAGCAGATCCTAACCGCCTGACAGTGTGCTGCTACTGAGGTGCAGGATGAATAATGAGCCAACAGGAAATCATTGAGCCCTGGAATAAACAAACAAACAAACAAACAAATGGCCAAGATAAATATCGTACTGATTGTTGTTTAACAATAGCCATCTTATCTACTTATTTTCATCAGAATTTTACTTGTTTATCTTTTTTTGTTCTCTTAAACTCATCTCTGTTTCAATATATTGTTTTATGTTGCTATTACTTGAGGTTTGAGCAAGCTACTGTATATCGTGTATGGTGTAATAGTAGTGATAGTGGTGGGGTGGGGGGGTTAATAATTAATATGACCATGTAACATAATAAACCACAATTTTCAATAAAGGAAGGACATGCTTTAGATTATATTTTATTGTTCCTCAGCTGGGCAGTTTTGTTAAAATATGGAAAAATGTTTGCAAATGTTTGCATCGATTCAGTGATCTATGTAGTGTTTTGATTTTTGGGGTTGGAGCTGCTCTGTTGTTTACATCTCCTCTAATCATGTATTGTGCTTTTTTAGCAAGAAATTATTATAAGACAATCTGCAAAACAAGTCAAATAAACAAAACAAAGTTGTTTCTATAATTGTCTTCATTTCAGTAAGATACTATCAAAATCATGATGGCTGAGAGTGTTTAACACATTGAAACTAACAGTAAGAAAATGCAAACAAATACACAAAACACATTATTTATTTAATGCATGTCTTTGTAAATGTTCCATATGTGTTGTGGTGATGATCTTTTTTCATTTGCTTGTGTATTTGCTGCTATATAAATCCCTCTTTTCTCCTTCTTTGGGCATCAAATGGCTACTTACTTGTCAGTTGAACTTGAATTTACTAAAGAAGATAATATGTAAGTTAAATAAGTGCTGACAACAAGAAGAAATAACTCACAAAAGTGCAGCAATAGTACCTCCAGTCCTAGAACTTAAACAAAGTTGCACTAAAATAAAGTGCAACAATTGTTCCTACAGCCCAGACAAAGTCCTCCCAGTCCTCCAGACAAGAAGGCAAGTAGAGATCAGATCATCATTCAGTGAGTGTCTGGTGGCTGTTGGGCATAAACTGACTGACCAGTAAGGATTTGAAGAACAAACCAGATGAAAACCCATGCAAGTCAATGGGTAAAAAGAGGAAAAAACATTAAGAAGGGAGAACAAGTGCATATTTCCAAAAGCTGTATAAAACTTCTATTCTTCTTTGGGCATCAAATGGCTATTATAATATAACTTTTATTCGTTCTTCCTTGGCTCTAAAAACAATTAATTCAGTTTTATCTTTGTTTCATTGAAGAAAATTCTGACACATCCAATCGTTGATTTGTTCAATGCATTTATTCAGTGCTTGTATTGGACCGTAGTGCCCTGGTAATGTGGTTATGTAAATGTGTGTGTCATCTGCATAATTGTGGTAACATATTTTGTTGTAATATAAAGCTGGGGTGTTATATTACACTTCTCTGTGTGCTTCTGTATCTTATTGGTCCTAGAAAGTGCAAGTTATGAAATTGGAAACATTCATTTTTACCCTCAGTCTGCAGAAGTGAACTTTAAATCTTTTGGAGCACTAATGTGTTGTTTTGGGTAATTATCTGATTATCTGGTTATTAAAACTTGGAATAAAAACTAAAGTGGGTGACAGCTTTAAATGATGGGGTGTGGCTTTCTGAGGAAAGTGAAACTTAAAAATTGCTGAGTCAGTGGTAATCAGAGCAAAGGAGGACAACGAGCTATGGCGTCTGTTTTTTACTCAGAGGATTTGAGTTGCTCTATTTGTCTGACTATCTTCACTGATCCTGTGATTCTTCACTGCGGCCACTCTTTCTGCAGAACATGTATTACAGAAGTCCTGAACACAAAGCATCAATGCCCACAGTGTCTGACAGAGACATCGGTTCTCACAGAATCTCTTCAAACAAACCATGTATTGAAAAGCCTCGCTGAAAAGGCTAAAGAAGCTGAGAAGATGAAGAAAGAGCACAGAAGTGAGAGAGCAGAGGTATGTTGGTGGTATTTATGCCGCAACGTAGTTATCTTGTAGCCTATCAAGCGATGACAGAGACAGATGTTTATAGGGACTTTTTGATATTGTTTATATTCTGTATACCTCACACCTGTGTTGCCGTTTGTTATAATATATAATATAATTTGTCGTGTTTTAATCTCATATATTTGTGTGACTGCAGTCAGTGTTACACTAAACTGTAAACAATGCAAAACCCTCAGTATCATCCGACCAAAGTGCGTCATTATTAAAGGCCTGTCATTCGTCAAAAGGAAATTCCAGTGCTTTAAATTTATAACATCTGATAAGTATTCAAAGTTAATAGAATGGGACTTAACATTTTGTTGATTAGGCGGTACTGTGTATGAATTTTAACTACATTTCAACTACAACACAATAGATAGTATTGAAGCAGAAGTCCAGGCCACATGCATAAACGATGAGTACGCACATAAACCATTCACCATGCACCATGCATTTCCTGCATATATGCTGGTATTAATAAACACAGAATGTGCGGTGAGAGTGTGCACCTCATGCATTCTTTAGACCATCCGTATACATTTTTTTCCAACGCGATGATGGGTGATGTGATGAGATGAAATATAAGGTGAGAGACGGAATATTTTGATAAAACTTTGCTCGTTTAGGTTGATAACCAGCTGCTCTGATTGTGTGATATTTTTTACTTTTACGCAGAGATTTGTAAAATGCCAAAGGTGCATTCATTTTGCTCTTAATATTCTTTTTATTTGTGACACATCTTGTAAAGTCGGTTTAGATATGAGCGTAATCATTGATTACATTTCTGAGATATCACTGCCAACGATGGTTTACAGTCCATGGGATGAATTATGGACGCTATAAAGAGACACACAGCCGTGCGTAATGGTCGTGCGTAATGACAGCTACTCTGCTGTTGGAGAAGCTCGCTGTTGCAACATAATCGGCGAAACTGCACTTCTTCTTTCCCCTTTGTTTCACTGACAGGTGTACAGACTGGTGAAACAGGCAGTGAATTGATATGAAAACGGCTGGTTAAGGGCGTGTCTTCATCCATTTATGGATTATTGTGGGTGTGGAAATGAGGCTCGTGCACGTGCGCCCAATTCCACAATGACGAGATATTGAAACAGAACCATGCATTGCATAAATCTGACGAAAATAATGCATATGCATATTTCTGCCTTTGTACATACACACAGTTTTAGTCATGAATCTACAGAGTTTTATGCGTGTGGTTCCAGGTGTCTAGATGACATTATACTACCATCAAATCCAGACAATAAATACAATGTATGTTGTCAACAATAAAATCACTACCAATCAATCAAGAAAAATATGTAACATTCAAATTAAGTAGGATGATGAGATCACACACTGAGCTTCCCATAAGCCACAATTTCATGGACTTTCTAAAACTGTGGTGGTTACTTATGTTTTGACAATGCAATGGTAACTTATTCTATTTTCCTGCACCACAGAACTAATGATCAAACACCCATGTTGGTCTTGAACCTCAGCAAGAAAATAAACAACACTAGCTGTAGTCTGATAGGCATGATTTCCCCCAACCTCACTAAAGTGGTCTTTGAGGAGGAAGTTTTTGAGGAAGTTGTAAGGCTTTTGGCTTCACCAGTAAGCGCTGCATTCCTAGCTCAGTGTAATAACAATGTCATTAGTTTGCAGGTATAAACCAAAGTATTGGACATAGAAATTTTGACCAGATGATGGTGCTACTGTACATTAAAGGTCAGGATCACAAAGTTACTGCAGTTTATCCTGAGGGGGACATATCTGAATCAAATTTATGGCAATCCATTAAATAGTTGTTAAGATATTTCACTCAAAACTATAAATATCAACCTCATCAAGGAAAAGTCGTGGTATCACCAAAAGTGGGATGAATTCATCCATACAAAATATCATAGGAGTCCATCCAATAGTTTTAAGATACTTCAGTCTGGACCAAAGTGGTGGACAGACCGAGCGTCCAAGAGACTGACATTGCCATCCATAGACTCATGCCGATAGCTTGGCTGATAAAAATGAAATTATTGTTTGTAATCTACCACAAATTAACCAGAAGGAGACAATAAGAGGGACAAAGGAGATAATGAGACGTTACCACATTCTAGCAGCTGCTAGAGACCACTAGGATGTGTTACCACTAGTGTTAGCAAATGCTGCCTTGCTAACACCCTAAACTAAGATAGTGAACATGGTAAAAGTTAACATCAGCATGTTACTGTTGTCACTGAGAGCATGTTACCATGCTGACGGTAGCTCTTAGCATCACAGCCTCAAAGAGCCACTAGTGTGGCTGTACTCAGCCACTGTCACTGCTTTGTATCAGTATGTACTAGTAGTAGAAGTTTTTGTTTTTCTATTTGTAAAGTATGATCATCTTTTATTATAGCTGTTGCATATGCTAACAAATTATTTATTTATCTGTTTATTTTTACAGGTGGATGAGTGGTTGTGCTCTGAACACGATGAAAAGCTGAAACTGTTCTGCGTTACAGATCAGCAGTTAACTTGTATCATATGCCGCGATGGGGAGAGGCATGAAGGACACAAGTTCAAACCAATCAAAGAAGCAGCTGCATCTCTGAGGCAGGAGATGGAAAAGGGTATAGAGAACCTTCCTGCTGATATCCACGCCATAGAGAGCCAAGTCAACTCACAAAGGGAAGAAATAACAAAAACCAAGAAGAAGTCTCATCAGTTGATGACCCAAATCTGCAGCCAGTTTGAGGAGATGCACCAGTTACTGAGAAAGAGAGAAGATGAGATCAAGAAGGAACTGAAACACAAAGAGGAAGACACTGTTGAGAAAATGAACAAGAACTTAAATGCTATAGAAACAGCTTTGTCTGAGAGCAGAGAGCTGGAGGGGAAGGTGACATCGGTTCTGAATATTACCAACCCTGAGAGGTTCTTAAAGAGCTGGACTGAGGGTAACAGCATGACTCCAGAAGATTTATTCAGGCCCAGAGCAGATGATCTCAAAGTGGTGAATACATCTCTCTCTCTGGGGCCTTATGAAAGTCACCTGCAGTTCTTCATGTGGAAGGAGATGCTCCAGGTGATCCAACCCCGAGAAGAAAAGCTGTCACTCAAAAGCAACAGTGCGACTATAACTGTGTCTGATGATGGAAGAAGTTTGCTATGTACTACCAACCAAGCTCAATCAGGTTTCTCATTTGCAGGATCTTCTTTTGGCTCCACCTCAATATTTGGCCAACCCACAGTCCATAGTGGAGGCCCTTTTGGGTTTAGCCCACAAGCAGGCAGTTTTGGCGCGAGTGCAGGATTTGGCACCCACACATCTTCAGGACAGCGTGAGGACATTTATTCCGTAAACACAGATCATGTATTCAGTGTCAACGAGTTCACCTCAGGGCAGCATTACTGGGAAGTAGAGGTTGGACAAAGGAACTATTGGGAACTGGGGATAAAAGATAATTTCCTAAAATATGATGGCCAAAAATATACCACCTGTAGTCCAAATATAATCACAGAGCTGACGTTTGGAGGCAGACCTCGAAAGATTGGGATTTACCTAAACTGCCCATCCAAGAAGGTCTCCTTCTATGATGCAGACAACATGTCACATATTCACACTATGAGCTCTGGTCTCATGTCCACGCCAGTGTCGGCATATTTTAACGTGGCAGCAGATCCTAACCGCCTGACAGTGTGCTGGTACTGAGGTGCAGGATGAATAATGAGCCAACAGGAAATCATTGAGCCCTGGAATAAACAAACAAACAAACAAACAAACGGCCAAGATAAATATCATACTGATTGTTGTTTAACAATAGCCATCTTATCTACTTATTTTTCATCAGAATTTTACTTGTTTATCTTTTTTTGTTCCCTTAAACGTCTCTGTTTCAATATATTGTTTTATGTTGCTATTACTTGAGGTTTGAGCAAGCTACTGTATATCGCGTATGGTGCAATAGTAGTGATAGTGGTGGGGTGGGGTGGGGGGGGGGGGTTAACAATTAATATGACCATGTAACATAAACCACAATTCACAATAAAGTAAAGATATGCATTAGATTATATTTTATTGTTGCTCCACTGAGCAGTTTTGTTAAAATATGGAAAAACGTTTGCAAATGTTTGCATCGATTCAGTGATCTATGTAGTGTTTTGATTTTTGGGGTTGGAGCTGCTCTGTTGTTTACATCTCCTCTAATCATGTATTGTGCTTTTTTAGCAAGAAATTATTATAAGACAATCTGCAAAACAAGTCAAATAAACAAAACAAAGTTGTGTCTATAATTGCCTTCATTTCAGTAAGATACTATCAAAATCACAATGGCTGAGAATGTTTAACACATTGAAACTAACAGTAAGAAAATGCAAACAAATACACAAAACACATTATTTATTTGATGCATGTCTTTGTAAATGTTCCATATGTGTTGTGGTGAAGATCTTTTTTCATTTGCTTGTGTATTTGCTGCTATATAAATCCCACTTTTATCCTTCTTTGGGCATCAAATGGCTACTTACTTTTCAGTTGAACTTGAATTTAATAAAGAAGATAATATGTAAGTTAAATAAGTGCTTACAACAAGAAGAAATAACTCACAAAAGTGCAGCAATAGTACCTCCAGTCCTAGAACTTAAACAAAGTTGCACTAAAATCAAGTGCAACAATTGTACCTACAGCCAAGACAAAGTCCTCCCAGTCCTCCAGACAAGAAGGCAAGTGGGGGTCAGATCACCATTCAGTGAGTGTTTGGTGGCTGTCAGGCATAAACTGACTGACCAGTAAGGACTTGAAGAACAAACCAGATGAAAACCCGTGCAAGTCAATGGGTAAAAAAAGAGGAAAAACATCAATAAGGGAGAACAAGTACATATTTCCAAAAGCTGTATAAAACTTTTATCCTTTCCTAGGTATCAAATGGCTATTGTAATGAAACCATGTGAGACGTTTAGAGGGGAAATGTGGAACTGCAAACAACTTACAGATATCTGTAACATGACCAAAGTGCAGCAATAGTACCTCCAGTCCTAGAACTTAAACAAAGTTGCAGTAAAATAAAGTGTAACAATTGTACCTACAGCCCAGTCCAAAGAAGACAAGTGGGGGTCAGATTACCATTCAGTGAGTGTTTCCTATCCTTTTTTTTTTTTTTTTATCCTTTCTTAGGCATCAAATGGCTATTGTAATTAAACCATCTGAGACGTTTAGAGGGGAAATGTGGAACTGCAAACAACTTACAGACATCTGTAATATGACAAAACGCCCCAACTAGACTCTGTTTTTTTGTAGGGGGGTTGGGATCGACTGGTTTAATCCTTTATGAATGACTCTTTAACTATTAAGCATGAAGCTTATCGTGTGATTTACTTCATGTAAAATCTTGATCTGAACAGTAACTATAGCTGTCAAATAAATGTTGTGGAGTAAAAAGTACAATATTTCCCTCTGAATTGTGGTGAAGTAGAAGTATTAAGTTGCATATAATGGAAAGTACCTCAAACCTGTAGTTAAGTACATTCTACCACTGGACACTAGTGGAGGTTTGTGTAAAACAATCTTCATTATGTTCCCAGGACCCTACCACCAAATATATTTTCCATATATCAATGCCAATTTACTTTCTGAAGACTGATCTTCCTGCCTGGAAGTAGCTATGTATCATGTTGACAGCAAACTAATAGACATAGATGTTCATCCATGCACACAGGGGTCAGTAAGCCAGGGTTGTGACCGTGGTTTAAGAGCAGTGAGAGGACAGTGCGACCTGTTTCTTCCCTTTTTAAAAAAAAGGGTTTGACATATCCTGTTATTCAGACAAATCACCAGCAGCCCGTAGAGACACAGAACATGCTGACAGGACACTGGATATCCTTCAGGCTCCGCAGGGTGTCGGTAATCTCTTTCAGTTGGCATGTTAGGCTGCAGGGAGAAGAGAAAGTAGGTCTCTAAGGTGTAAGACATCGCTTGTTTCAGCATATCTGTGTCTTCACCTTCAGGAGTATAATAAAGGGGGCTGGTTGTATATACTGTATATATGACCTAGTTTAATAGTATGTGATAATAGGATAAATATTATCTTCCAGAATATTAAATCAATCATGAGAATGAATAGTAGAGTGAGGGTCAAATCAAGAAAAGGAGGAAATCTGTTTATTGTATGTATCTTATTGGAGAACCAATGATTGGTTGACACTATTAGTTCCCATCCAGATCGGTGGTGAGTATGCAATACTGAAAGAGCAGATATGAATTTCTGATATTAGTATGTCAAGTTTCTGCAAGGTATGGTAGGAAACTCCAGCGATGACATATATGAAAATCCTTTAAAATGCTCAGAAATGGCTTTCCCCAGTATACTACTGGTTAAAAGTCAAACCAGATAATCTCTGTGGTTTGATACTGGCAGCAGACCTTTGTTGCATTCTGTTTCTGTCTATCCTCTTGTTTCCTGTCATCTCTACTGTTTCCATCTAATAAAGGTGTAAAATGCCCAAAATGTCCTTGAAAAAATGTGTTTATTTATTGGTTTATTTAACAGGGACAGTGTACATTAATAAACATAACTGTAAATTAGCCAAGAGGCTGTTTTTTTAAATCTGTGGTCTCTGGACAGATGCTCAGAAAAATTTTAATGATAACTGATCAAACTTCATCTGCTGAGGTAGATCATGTGATGTCTCCAGAACAGCGACTAACAGACGTTGAGGTGAGATTGTTCTGCAACTTCAAATTTGAAACACTGCAAACATTATGAGTTCAAAGCAGTTATTGGAGGAATTGAAATCTTAGATTTGAACATTCACAATTTTTTAATTTTTTAGTTGCAGGTTTAAACTTTTCAGCTTTCCTTTCAAAATTGGATTTAATGTGATACATTTAGATTATTTAATCTAATATGTTACCCCCAACTAATCCCTTTTAGAAAGCTGTAACAAGAAAAGGAAAGTAATAATTATGATTTATGATTGCTAATTATTTGGATTCTTCCAATTTTATTTATCAGCTGTGTAATTATATTTTCTGATAATTTTATTTCGTAACACAAATGAATAAATGCTGTTTTAAAGGCTTTTAAAGACTTGGAATAGAGTTCTGGTGGGCTAATAATAAATACTTATTTATTCATTCATTTATTTAGTTTTATTGGCTGAATACTAGTCTGTTTTAAATATATTCAGTCTGAAAATCCAAGAATAATAAAATTAAATACCCACTTTATGTAGCATCACGTGCTGTGATGTGAATTTTGGAGTATTTTGGAGTAGTTTTGATACATACATATGTTTGTAGATTATAAGATGGATCCATGTAAACTGTGTTATTAAGGAACCTTGAGCTGATCAGTCCTAGTAATATTCCTGTGTATTACAAACATACATGTTCAGCTTTGAATGTCCCTTAAAGACCTGAGATAATGCACGTGAGATAAAAGGGGATGCTTTTATCTCACGTGCCTTTCAGTATCATGAACAATACCGTTCATTATGAATGAGGGAGCACCTGGGAAGCAAAAAGCTGCTTTCTTGTGTAAAACCTAATGATGATAAATATGTTTAATAGTCAATTCTTCACACAAATAGGCGTCTCCATCTTTATCCATTTGTGTTGTTTGGGGAAAGTAGTAGAAAAATCAGATAGCAAGGCTGCCGGAAAAGTCACTTTTCTTTTTTTTTTTTTTGCTCAGCCGATTGTCTCTTCCATCCTTTTTTAGTGCTTAAGCATCTAAATGGTTTCTGTCTGTGCCGCTCCATCAGCCTCCGCCCTTGACATAAGTGGGCAAATTGTGTTGGTTATGCAACCTGGGTAATGTCAAATCAGGCTTCTGTCTTTTCAATCTCTGCACTTTCAGTTTTTTTTTCTCCTCTGGTGAGCAGGAGGAATGAAAACAAAAGATGCGAGGGGTGATGCTTAAACCCAGTGTCCTTCTACATATCTGACATATTTGGAGAGTGATATGAATGTTTTGTGTTCTCATTCTACAGCAGATAAGAGGCTTTCCTAAGGGCTGCGTTCAGTTTGAAGTTGAATTTTGAATGTTCCCAAAGGCTGTTGACTATAGTGTTGGGTGCAAATGCCAGTAAACTCACTGTAACTTGGTCATTGGAAGTGTGGTACATCTAGTCATGTAGATATAGTTAGCAAAAATGTTGTAGTAATACGTTTATCCAATTAAACCCACAGATCTCACTGTCAAGTTTTCATTGAATTGTTGGGACATTTCTGGGACATTTTCATGGTCCCAGAATTACATATTTTTAGCTTGGATGTCAGTGATGATTTAAAAAAAAAAGCATTTTATAGGATAAAAATAGACAGGGAGTGTTTCACAAGCCTATCAACTGTCTGGAAAAACAACCGGGTTCAGAGAAAAAGCCAACTCTCACATCCATAAGCTTTTTGAGGACAACAGACAATCTTTTGTTAAACTGCAAATTATTCAAGGAAATAGTTTACAAAATTGCCACAAGAAGACAGAATTACACCCAGGTCAGCGGGCTCAATTGAAGACACTACGAACAGAGTTAAGAAAAGAGTACAAATTAATCTAATATTCATAGAAATGGATTGCCGTTTGATAACATGAAAGAGACAGCATTTGTTTTGCTACATCAGAAGTGACAATAAATAAAACTTTTTGCTACTTTAAAGCACAGAACTGTGTGCAGTAATTGATGCTGGATGTATAAATTACATGTAAAAGCCTATAATTGTATTATTGTCTATAATTATATTTCATGTTTCTGAGTATTGTGTCTAACTTGATCATAACAAAAGATTATTTGTTCCAAAGTCGGAGAAAATAATTAATTTCCGAGAACAGTAAGTGTTGAGGAATTTATCTTTATGGTAGTGGAGCAGAGATGTGTGTGACACACATACATAGGACAACATGACCTCACATTCAGTGCAAAGAGCATGACTGATTATGGTATATTTCATTTTATGATAAGATAACAATATATATCAGGAAATAGTAAAAATGAAATAGTACATTTTCTGGAAATTCACCTGAGAGTAAATCCTGTAAATCCAACATCATCATAAAGCAGTTCTGCTGTTTTGTTTTTTAACTTTATTGACAGACTGTTGAATACAGTATGCAAAAGATAACAAGAGCTTGACGAGACACAAAGCCAGGAATTACAAAAAGAATACATACAGGCGAATAAACAGCATAAGAGAAAATGAAGTTTAAAAGGCACAATAAAAAAATAAATACATAAAAAATCTATTTAAGAAAAAAAATTAAGGGTTTTCATGAGTTTACTGAATCTACATTTCTAAATATAAAATGTCTTTGAACATGTTAAAGCACTTGATAATGTACTGAAAAGAAATGTACATATTAATTTAAGTAAAAGTGTGGGTCTTATTAATGAGGAGCAGTCCTGCTAATTGATTTGCTAACCATAGATTGGCACTTCAGTAAACCAGTATAGCACTGGTTGATTAAAACTCCACAATGTCACACATTATAAAATCAAACCAACTCTGCTATCATACACAGAATATAACACACTTGAACACAAGAAAAACAAACAAACAATCAACTATTTCTCAACTCAACTCAGCTCAATTTCATTGAAGTCTGTGTAACGGCTAGTACGGATAAAAATCTAATTAAACTATGCTTTGTTTGGGGTTTGCAATACATTTTAACAGCAGACAGTTGGCATGTATGCTCACAGTTGAAAATGCTATATAATGATATATAGATTTGATAATTTATAAGATACAAAGCCAGTACAATGAATAAAAACTGGAATCTTGTATGTAGAACAGAGAAGTGCTGCTGAGAAGGATTTATAATGCAATGATCTCTTAAGCAAATATATTATATTTATATATTTTGTTTGTAACCTCTGGCGTACTGTTGTATTGTGTTGTGTATCTGGGTTGTCTGTATTAGGTCTTATGTTGTATTCATAAAATGTAAATAAAAAAAATATAAAATTTTTTTTTAAATTAGCATATTTGTTTTTTTCAGCATAAAAACAGTTTAAATTTTTACAGTATGACGCTTCGCCGCTGTATGGCACTAATCACCTCTCATACTTGCACAGCCAGGCAGAAGGGGGCGTTCCCGGTCTGAAGCAAAGCTCCGGTCATTTCAGCTCTGAGCTCAGAGTCAGTGAGGAGGGAGAGCTGAGCGGGGACGGACGCTGCTGCTCGGTCCGGTGGATACAAACCAAGATGATCTTCTTCTAAAATTAAAACCTCGTCTTTTAAAACAAACCGAATAGATCCGGGAACATCCGTTATATATAAAAAAAAAGGCTCGTGAATCCAGCTCGTGGTGAGGAGACAGATGAGTCCGCGGTGTCTGTAGGTTGGTCTTGTCTTTGTTCGGCTGTGACATCTGTCCCTCACCTCCAAAAATGGATCATTTAGAGAAGGAGCACAGGTCGGACGAGGAGGCTGAATATGAAGACGAGGAGGTGGATCCCAGGATTCAGGTAACTCATCTTCACATCCTCTGTATCGATTAGTGGTTTTCATTGATACGGGTTCATTATAGACCAGCCAGCAGCACCGAGTCCAGCATGATGCAGCCTCTGCGTTTTCTCAACCATTTCACTGTTTCTCCTTTTTAATTATAAGAAATACTAAACATGAACTGTCCAGTTAACATGTTACATCTAAAATAATTCATTTTTTCTTTATTTTTTCTCAACTTTATCGACAACAGTCAAACTCAAAAAACATTAACCTATGAGAGGAGTATGGAGAACAAAAAGAGGAAATTTTAGTATTATGACATAAAATAAAGGGTATAGGGCAGGAAGCAGTAAAAACAAAATAATACATAAGAGGAAGAAGAAAAATTAATAAATAAAGGTTTACAGATTAGTAATCGAGTAACATTAGTCAATAATTTTTATATGTTTCAAAAAATGTTTGTGTCTCTGCTGCTTTTTTTTTGCAGCTTGACTATAGAATTGAAATAGAGCTCAACGTCACTTAGAAATAAGTCAGAGTTTGGTTTTCTATCGGTCCGTTTCATTTTATGTTTGTGGAATTTGCCAAAAATCATAACAAATTAAAATATTGCTACCATAAAGTAAAGCACGGCCACTTGACCAGTTTTTCTAGATAGAAAGTTTTGCATTTGAATCCAAAATATTTTGGAATAAGAGAAAGATAAGAGCTTATCTGTTATGATGCAAATGAGTCAGAAAGTTAGAAAGCCAGTCCCGTCTATGCTTAAAGAAAAGAGAACTTCATTTTGAGCGTTACAGGAGAACAAAGCAGCATAAGTAAAAAAAAAAAAAAAAAAAAAAAAAAAAAACTTATTCTGTATGATGACTTGGCACTTTTAGATTAAATTCAGTATGGACTGGGTTATTTTTAAAGGTTTTTAAAACTACTTGACTAATGATTATTTTCTTAATCTGTCCATTATCTTCTCAATTAATAGATTTTGTTTTTACAATAAAATGTCACAAAATAGCGAAGCTTTAATTGGCTCGTTTCATCGGTTAGCAAATCTGTCATCTAATAAATTTTATTGATCAACCAAGAATTAAAGGACGGGTTCACAATTTTTCAAGCCTGTCTTAAAACAACAGTCAGGAGCCCAAATGAACAGTGACACATGTTTTTTTTTTTTGCTGTAATCATTCCTCCTGTTCAAAAATGTATTTAAAAGTTTATCTGAAGCTAATATGAAGCTTCAGCGTCCAAATGAGTCAAATCAAGTAGATATCTTTCAACATTACAGTCTTTTTAGTGCCAAAGTCCCTCTTTTTGTTACTATACTTCCACCTGCAGCTCAACAGGGAAACGCAAAGAGGGAATTTGATGCTAAAAAGACTGTAAATGTGTCAGATATCCACTTGATATGACTAAGCCAGACTGATGAAGCCTCATATAAGCTTCACATCTACTTTTAAATGACTGTGTGGACACACTGTGGATTTTGGCCTCCATCACTTCCATTGAAAACACATTTGAAGGATCTTTTAATATCCAGTATGAACAGGAGGAATGATTACAGCGAGGAAAACCTCTTTCACCGTTCATATGGACACCTGACTGCTGGTTTAAGACACACTTGGAAAAACTGTGAACCTGACTGATTAGTTCAGGTGTTGCCTTTAGTGAAGAAGCAAAGGTCAGAGTGTGAAGGAGTATGTGGTCAGCTGATTTGGTTAAAGAAGAAAACAGCTATTAAATGTTTAAATCACAGTTTCAATTGTTTTATTCTTTAAAAACCATGAACCAGAGCAAACCTCAGTTGCTTTTAAAAATGAATATTTTCAAATCGTATATTGTCTTGTGTTCGTCTAATTCATTCCAGATGTTCCCTCTCTGATACATTGAGGTATTCTTTTACAATCCCCCCCCCCCCATCCTCATCCTCTCTCTGTTACCTCATCTCTCTGCTGTTCCCTCTCTTCCAGGGGGAGCTGGAGAAACTAAACCAGTCCACCGACGACATCAACAGATGTGAGACGGAGCTGGAGGTCAGTATGTTGACACACACACACACACACACACACACACACACACACACATATGCGTGTATTGAATGTGCAGCGTATCTGTTTTTAAGCGTTTGACCGATAGAGCGTGTAATCAAACACACACAAAACAAGGCTTCACATCTACTGCTCACCTCTGCTCAGATGTGTTCACTGACTGTCAGTTAATCTCCATGGAAACTTATTTTGAAGGCGTCACTGTGTGCAGATGCAGCGTTTTTCTTTTACTGAATTACTGGACCTTTGCTCCGTCTCCAGGCCAAACGGTTTATAAAGTTCACATTTTTCTATGAGTCAGCAGGTTTCAGCTTACAGGTAGTTTTGTGTGAGATACTGAGATATTATATATCACAATAAACTAATCTGGACCTTTTAAGATAATTTTACTGACAGCTGTATTCAGAGCAATTTGCAGCTGGCAGAGTTCGGAGTCTCGCTGAATGACTTTTTACCTTTGACCGAAGCAGAAGAAACGCGCTGCAGAGACGAGACTCGGTCCGTCAGGGCCATTTAACTTGCATAACTGATCTTTGAATGCCATTAAAATCCGGTAATGGCTGATGGCTTACATTTATGTAGGTCAGCAGTGTTGTGTGTGTGTGTGTGTGTGTGTGCAGCTTTATAGAGGTGAAAGTCTTCTGCAGAGATGGAGTCCAGAGTCTCTTTTCATGCTCTGCAGTTTGATGCTTGTTGTATGTGCTGGACAGGTGAAATTATTTGTGTCTTTACAGGGTTTTGTTTCAAAAGTGTAGATCTACTATTTGGGCTGAAAGGAGAGTCTAAATCTTGTTATTTTGTTAATTGATCGGCTATTTTTGCTTGATGACCTCAAATGATTAAAGATTTGCTGGTTCCAGGTTCTCCAATGTGATGATTTGCTGCTTTTTCTAGTTTTATATCGTTGTATCCTGAATATTGTTGGGTTTTAGCATGTTGGGTGGATAAAAAAGAGATCTGAATCAATCAATCAATCAGTAAAACCTAATTTAAAAGAGTTAATTGAATAAGACAACAGTAACATATAAGTTAGACTCACAGGTCAGCTTTGCTCATAGAGACTGAGGACAATCTCCCAGGTTTCTTGTTAAAACTGGGTGGAAACAATTAGAAAGTTTAACAAAAACACCTGCATTGCAGAATCAATCCAGAGTCTTTAGGGTGACGCTTCATATCAGGGCGATGACGGAGGAGAACGAGGGTGGAGAGCATCATCTCCAGTAAGGCGTGTCCTTGACAAAAAGTAAGGTTGTAATGTAGGTTTGTTAGTGGCCGTTCTCGCCGCCGTTCAAGCAACCAATGAGCATTTAGAAACCCCTGGACCTCAGTAGGCAGAGTCTGGCATCACAAGACTACATATGAGTTAAAATAATTAAAATACAATCAATAAAAGACATGGTCAAAATAAAATTATAAAATGCTACGCAAAGTAAATAGAACACAATAAAGCAGTAGAATGTTAAAAAAAATACATACATTCATAAATGATAAAACCATGATCTTTAGTTTCAGCTCTACAATCAGCTGTTTGCCCCATATCACTGACCGGTGTGTTATTGATATAAAAGCACACTTTAGAGAATAAATAAAAACTGTGTACTTCCTTTATCTCTGTCAACCTTGGAATAAACATCACGTAAGTAGTTCAGCTCAGTAACAGCTTTCAGAGACCAGAAGTCTGGATCAGGATCATTGGTTTGTTGTGAGTCTTCTGTCATTATCTGCTTACTTTTAGGGATGAAATGGGTCAACTGCAACTTTTAGCTTCTCTCCTGTTTGCACTCAACACTGCGCTGACTGTTTGAAAGCTTGACTGATTTACGTTTTTTTTTTTTTTTTTTATGGCTCCACTGACCCCAAAATCAAGTCAACATGTTTTTCGTGTGGGACAAAGACGTCTGCTGTTCAGAAACCAGTCAAACAAAACGTCAGCCAGTCAGTGTTTTCTTTGACTTTTTGAGACGCAGCATGATTAAGTGTTAAGGATCTTTTAATACAGATTTAATGGATCACAAACAGTCTAAGAATAACAACAAACAGCTTTGAATCAATTCTTAGCTCTGACCTTTTTTAAAGAAGGATTTTTTCCAAAATTTAAACCACTGGAAAAAAAACTGTGACAAGAAATCTGTGACAAAATTTGAATTTTTGGAGGATTATACAGTCGATAAATTCTTTTCTTTAGAGCTGAACAACAATTTTGACAGTCAATTAAATGTTTGAGGCGTTTTTTTCCAAGTAAAAATGGTCAAAATCAGTGGTTCTTGCTCTTCAAATGTAAAAAGATTCAGGTTTTCTTTGTTTTCTATGAGAGTAAACTGAATATCTTTTAGTTCTGGACTTGAAGTTGGACAAAACCAGACATTTGAAAACATCACCATGTGCACTTTCACTACTTGCTGAATTTCATCAACTAAATAATCATTAGTTTAGTTAACACTTTTGTACAAATACCACTGTTCCTACGAATAATATTTAGCACAGTTGGGTTTATAGTTTGCTTTATGTGACATTCATACAGAACCACATGAAAGACTTTGTGGTTCTGGACGTGTCCTTCAGTTCAAACCCAACACAAACCAGATTTACTGGTTCTGATATGATATTCAGTTAGTTGGGACATTTTCTGTTGGTCTTCCCTCAGTGTTCAAACGATTAGTCGATTAATTAATCAACAGCAAATCGACAAGGACAGTCATCCTTTCAGCAAAGACACCAAAAATGTTCTGGTTCCTGTTCTGTTGAATGTGAATATTTTCTTCTGTTAGTAGAGTTTTATGATATTAACTGAAAACTTTTGTTGGTCGGACAAAACACTTTAAACTCTGGGAATTTACGACGGGCATTTTTCACTATTCCCTGACATTTCACAGACTAAACGGTTATCAGTTCATCAAGAAACCAATCAATAATTAAAATGATCTTTAGCTGCAGCCTTCAGCTTTTAGAGGAAGGTCAGAGATGTTGACTCAAGGCCGCTGAAGGAGGACGGATGCTTGTTGTCATTATAGACCGTGAACCCGGATCCGCTGTCTCTGTTTACTCTGCTCAGCTGCTGCCACATAAACTTCCTATTAATCTTGTTCTGATTCTTTGCCAGAATGAATCTCTTCCCTCCAAAAATCTTTCCAAATTTTGCTTTTTCTACTTGAGCCTTTGAGTTTTGGCAGAGCTCACCGTTGTCTCTGTGTTCACACATTTCATCAGTCTGAGATCATCGTGTCATTTGACTTAAAGAGGCTTTTGATTCAAAGTGTTCTTAGAGGAACAGAGAGAAACTGGGAGTAATAATGAGCTAAATGAACTTCACCGATGTGAGGACGCTAACGTCTCTTTCACAGCAGCGATGCAAATGATATTTAATTTAGAGGATAAGTTGTAGACATAATGTGGTGCTGATGTTGTCGACAAGGTGAAGTGCGTCACAGTGTGAGCGTCCGAGTGGGAGGACAGAGACGCCGCACTGCAGTCCTGCACCAACATCAGTATAATCAGATACAGAGAAGAAGACGGAGGATGTTGTTGTCTGTGTAGCTTTATAACCTCTGTTGTTGTACATTTCATTTCAGTGCAAACTATAAGAACAGTTTTGTGTCTCTGTAGCTGACTTTCAGCTGTAATATGAGAGAGTTTACATCCTTCTCTGACTCACTTGTGTAGAAACTGTGGCCCTTTTTTTTGTTTATATACGAGTCACTGAGGGTTAAGGTAAAAGTCACGATTCCTTCCTTCCCTGAAATCTGAAAGTCAGCTCTTTTAATCTCCATAGTCATTGTTTCACTTGAAATCCAGTTTGCTCGAGTACAGAGGCGACATAGTTTCTTCTTTTGTGTCTGTGAAGTAGTTTTAGCGGTGACACAGTCAGTCAGTTATTTAATCATTTAAATCATTCAACACTCGCTGGTTCCAGATTCATATTATTGTGAACTGAATATCTCTGGGTGAGTTTTTTTTTCTGCAAAATGTTCACATTTTATAGACTCAATAATGAATCCAGGTAATATTTGACAGAATAATTATATGCAGCCTTGTTACGTCCCTGAAACAATCCATTTGGGTTCAATAAAGTAATTAGCAGATTCATTCATTCAACCTCTATTTATACTGAGTGGTCCAGGGAGAGCAGAATCGCTCTCATTTGCATGAGCGCCGCGTGTACACGGGACGATAAAAAGAAATTTCACAAAGCAAAAAACAAACAAAGACAAAATTATACATTTAAAATGCAAATAAGAGACAGTGATAGAGTGGTAAAAGGATAAAAACAGCAGTAAATACAGCAGAATGCAACAATAAGGGATAAAACTTTGAAATCACTTTGTAACTTGTACTCAACTTGTATTTTATCATAAATTTGGGAATTTCTAGATGTTTTTAAAATGAAAGAAACTCAAAGGAGACAAAGTAAATTTACATTTAAAGTATTTAGGTAATGAGCTTCAGTTGCAGGGTCACTAATATTTATATATATATAAAAACTGATTGACATTGAATCAGTGTGATGAAAGAACAAATATCTCTGGAGTTTTAATGCTTAAGTCGGTGTCAGTCGCCCCCAGTGAGCGATATGAACATCAAGAGAAGATGAACGGCTGGACCAGAGGGACATGAAACGTTTGGATGAAGGATTGAAACAACAGTTTGACAGAAGAGCCGGAGGCTAAAAGTCCAACAGGAAAAGAAAAGAGACTGATAACTGTGAGCCTGGAGGGCAGGATACAATGTAGTCAAGATCAAAAAAATCCAGACATCAGTACAGTAACGTTGGTTTCAGCTGCCTGTACGGATTTAACACCTCGGACTGCTGCTCCCCCCCCTCACAGCCTGAGGCCTTCTGGGTAATCTAACCAGGGTGATGGTGTTCTGTTTGATGCTGTACTGGGATAAAAACAGCCTTCCTCTAACACATTTTATTCACAGGTTTGGACTGACTGCGTCTCTGTCATGTCCGGTGTGTATTTTTCTGACCTGGTTTCTATATTTCGGAGGATTCTCAACACTGAAGTGGCAAAAAATAACAGCTTATCTGATAGAACTGGTTGACGCAGCCGATACTGAAACTCAGTAGTGAGTTTTTGTTCAGCATCTGTTTGCAGCTTCTTGTTACTGTAATGAAACACTAATATGATTTTTCAGTTAGTGGGTTTTTGGCAGAGGTCGAGCTGTCATTTGGGACTTTAGCATCGCACTCTTGCAAGTGTCATAAGGTCCCTTTTTTTTTTATAGAGTCTATTAAAGTTCAACAAATTTAATTTTGAGCAGTTAAAACTGAATCCAAATGATCCAAACCAAATGTTTGGCAATGCAAACATTAGCATGTACATGTCACAGTAATCTGATCTTCACCCAGTGGACCTTTAGCTACGGTTGCTACACCTGTCCAGCTCTGTAGTTTACAATGATAATGACAGAAGTGTTAAGTTTTGAAACAGGAGGTTCTTGACATCGGACAGAAGTAGAGAAAAACAACTTTTCAAGCACCAACTGTCAGTTTTGTCCGTTGACAGTCACACCAAGACTTTAACAGATGTTGCTAGCTAGCTAGCTAATAAACATTAGCTCTGTGAGTTCAGCTTACTTCTCAGTTTCCAGCTGACTCGTGAAAATGAGCCTTAAATAAACAGACACATTAGCATCTATCATAAGCTGCAGTGAATCTTATTTACTCGATTGTCATATGCTCCATTGTTGACCACATCATTAATTATTGCCCACAAGACAACAGCGTTCACCTTCCCCAAGCGAGTAAAGGTTTCACCACAATGTGTTACTCTTTAAACTGAAATAATGAGATTTCCCTTCACTGTTCTCAAAGTGTTTCTCAGTTCTGGAGTTTTAAAGTTCACCGAAAGGTTGCGAAAGCGTCTATCTCTCAGCCACATCTAATGTGCATAGAATTCCTTATAAACGTGGTACAGTAAACAAACATCTTGCGCTCTGGATGAATATGAAATACTGCAGCCTGCTTATTCTCTCTCCTGATCATGTTGTTCAGAACTGCACCTTCTCTCTGTGCTTTGTATTTATTTACCCAACACTTTTACATTATGCATGACTCTCATATACGGGTCTGTTTTGAGAACATTTTGTTTCTTATCTTCGACTAAGTATCTGAACTTTGTTCTGCTTTATTTATAAGTCGATTGAGATTCATGTGACAGATGAGCTAGAAATATAAAAAGTAGAGTACATTTTGGGGAAGTTCACCATATGTGTGATTTAGTTGACTGCTGTGGCTAAAAATAACCAAACTATGAACTTGCAGAACCCTCGTTACACAGAAGACACTGAAAATATCATAATAATGATCAAGAGTGGCTGAAGTTATTGTAATTCTAACAACAGTAGCATATATCTTAATTAGTTAAGGGAGATCTGTCATAACATAGTTCAAAACAGAACACATGGAAAGCAGGCAGCAAGCTTTTTTTAGTTCGCATTCATCACATAAATTAACTGTCTGTAAAAATGTATTAGTTCATTACAAGAATTATACAAGAGTTCATCCAGAAACAACAACATTAGAAAGGCATAATAATAACCTCAATGGTGTTTAGCTGTCATGAGCTCTTTGTGTGAATAACAATCAGACTGAATTACTGTTTCGTTTTACTTGATTCATTGAGTCTGACATCATGTTCATGTTAGCAGGTTTCTTATTGGGAGTTATTTTATGTTTTAGCTCTAAACAATCAGTAGCGAGTGACGTAGCTTGTCCCACCAATGTCATTTTTAGTTGACAGGAAAGACCGTTAACATAATGTGTAAGAGTAGTTATTTAAGTCAACTTACTCATATGCGTGTTGCCGTTTTTCTGTCACTTCTTTGTTCTCTGATGCAGCCATGTGGCTTTGTAGGAAGATGATGTCATCAGGAGCTAGGTTTCTGTCCAAATGTGGCCCAAATTTTTGCTGAATTTTCAGAAATTTTATAATTTTACAAAATTTTCCAGTCAGTTTCCATTAAACCATGACAAGAGTAGAGAGCACAATAAGATGATGTAATTAAAAAAGGCACCTTTCAAACCTTAAACAGTGAAAAAATAATGTAGGAAACATGATGGATTCTGTTTGTTTCATGCATTAATCTGAAGAACATTACAGTCTCCTCATCGCTCCATCTCTTGTTACATGTTGCTTTTATCAATACACCAACTCTTCCACCTCATCCAAGCATAAAAAGCTTTTTTTCTGATATTTCAAATTTCCACTCAGGTTTCTTTTTATGTGCAAGTTGAGAATGAGAATAAAAGCAGGTGGATGGAAATGCACCACTGATCTCCATGAGTACTGCTCAGCTTGTAAAAACGATTGAATAACGTCCTCTGTGACTCTGGAAAAGCTTTGTCAAGTCTGAGAGGAATGACCCTGATGATGTCAGAGTGTCATCGGGGGTTTCACAAACTGTGATGTGGAATTTTAAAGACATGTGTGTTTCCAAGGCAGTGAGGGTTTAACCAAAGGATACTTTTGTCTGTTTTTTGGAGCTCGATCCATACTATGGACTAAAAGTTCGATTTCAACCATCCTTTCTTTCTATTTTCTGTCTCAATTGGTTTCTCCAACCAGGAGAAAACAGCCGTCAATAGGAACAACTCCTGACCCATTTGAAACACCATCAGTTCTTACTTATTGAGCTTTGAGAACAAGGAGAAAGTTTGTTGTCTTTGATCTGATCAATGGTGGCAAAACTAACCATGTTAGGGTTAGGGTTAGATTTTTCCTTGCAGGCTTTTTAGCTTGTTTCCTGGACAGTGTCTTGTTAACCTTAAAAGCTACCAGATTAGAGATTTTATGGGTAGGGGAGACTTTGAACTCATCCTGTCATGAGATGATGGTTATCCTCTTAAATCTTTGACCCAAGAGGTCAAAATGTCTGAGACTCTTTACCAGTCAGCACTACCAAAGAAGCCTCTTGGATGAGAAACGTATAAAACAGCAAATTCAATTTTCCTTTGACATGTTACCTCTAGATATCCTACTACTTGGATTACTGAGAATAGTCATATACTGTACTATAAACCCTACAAAGGTTGCTTGTCTTAAACTGAAGGGTAACTCTGGGGACAGAAAGTTATTGGAGTTTTCCCAGAATTTCCCTGCAGTGATCTGTACAATTTTCCACTTGTTTTTCTTCTTCTTCTCCTTTTTTTGTTCTTGTTCTTAGAAAGTTCTGTGCCCTTCATGCAAGTTAGAGGACCGTGATGAAATTTCAGAGCCGAAAGCTTATCGGTCTGAGAAATTACCCTTGATGAGTACCAATGAACGAACAAAGCTCTCAAGGATGGAACAAATAGTTTGCTTTGTACCAGTTAACCAAATTATTATTCGGACATTCATTTTTCACAGACGTCATCGGAATAAGCTGAGGTCTGTTTTTTCTGTGTTTATTGGGACTTGTTCTCAGGAGCACTGTGTCATCTTTATTTGGCACATGGTGTGAATATTTTCCCCAGTTTAGATTAAGGTTAATGGCTTGGAGCTAATGTTTCTTATCCAGTGTTCAGACTTTCTTATTTAGTGTTTTTATCTTGGAGTTCTTGGGATTTTCGGTGCTCTCAAGTTCTTACCGGTTGTGACTCATAAGTGTTCATTCAGAAGTGGAAGGTGAACATTTAAAGGACATTTCTTTACAGTATAAAACAATGATTTATACAACTCTGATTTATCCGACAGTGAAACTGAGAGCTGCTCTGATTTGTCCTTAGTCGATCATTTTCTTATCCGAATCCCTTCACATAACTGCTTCCTTTTAACTCAATGAAACACTAATAGGATTTTTCACTAAGTGGGATTCGGCAGAGGTCTAAAGTTGCCTAATTCAGGTTAAGCTTTTATTTGGTATGTCTGTTGCCGAGCTTAAGTGGTTGACATTATTCAGTGTTTGGGTTCAGGCTGAGGAAAAGCCATCCCTGCATACAGGAAACATGTATGCAGTGAAGTATGAGTCAGTGACTGAATATCTTAATAACACATTGACATGTACATTTTTTAAGAAAAGTAAACCTTCACACCCTCCGATCATGCGGATCACCTGAGTTGTCAGCAGGTTGCTTCTTTTGAACTGGACTGTTCTGACTTCTTGAAATGCAGAACGCTCGAATGTTTGTTTTGACCTGAGTTTTAAAATCTTCTCTCTCTCTCTCTTTCTCTCTCTCTCTCTCTCTCTCTCTCTCTCTGTCAGGATGCGAGGCAGAAGTTCCGCTCTGTTCTGGTGGAGGCCACGGTGAAGCTGGACGAACTGGTAAAGAAGATCGGCAAGGCTGTGGAGGAGTCGAAGCCTTACTGGGAAGCTCGCCGGCTGGCCAGACAGGTCAGTCAACACTGCATGGAGGGAGGGAGGGACGGACGGAGGGGTAGAAACATTCAGAGATGTGATTTTTGTGTTTGGTGAAGGTCCAAATCTAGTCTCAAGTCTGGGAAAATGTTGGCAGTTTTGCTTTAAAAATGACTTTAACAATTAATTGATTATCAAAATAGTTGCTGATTATATTTCTATCGATTGCAGCTGTACAGAAGTCATGTTTACATACAGTGTTGCTCACTGAAATGCATTGTGTGTATCCTTGAGGTCTAACAGAAGTGTTGAATGCATTTCCTTCCTCAAAACATTTGCAAACTTCTTTTTTAAAGATGTTGAAACCTGCGTTGTTTACATCCATGTTCACTTCTTCAGGGCAGTTCTTCTTCTTTGCCTTTTGGTGTATTACTGCCACCTGTAACTCAGTGAAACAGTGTGAAACCAACGTGCATCACATGTCTGAGACCAACAAGACCTACTTGTATTCAATAGGGGTATAACAGTACACAATATTGATGGTTCGGTATGTACTTCGGTTTTGGGGTCACGGTTCGGTACGTTTTTGGTACAGCAGGAAAAAAAGAAAGATAGAAAATAATATTTCGGTCCTTAATTTTGAAAAATGTACACATCGGCTCATTGGCCAAAACTATCACTGAAACAGTTTAGTTGTGCTGCAGTGGAAAAGGAAAACAGCCCGTCTGTTTCCTGCAGGGACTCTTTGCAGGACACCTGCTGACATGATGATTTTTGTTCAATCAGAACTGGTTCTTATGTGTCGTTCAACCACATCGGAAATCAAATGTGTTTATAGTTGTTCCGAACGGCTTCACTCAGAGGTGACCTTCACAGAGAAGAGAGGGGACGGGGACATGCCATGTTGTTTAAATATGGAGGCAATGGTGCATATTTTAATAATAATGATGGCAACAACACTACATGAGCATGGGTAACCAGGGCAACCAGGGTAACTTGGCTAAGCCAGCAAGCATACATCCATGAACATGCTACCTGCGTGCTACAGCTAAGTGCTGCACTGCCAAAACATTTCAGGTGGAACTCAAACTCTATAATTATTGTTCTGTGAGTAAGTGGATTATGAAACTATTTTGACAGTAATTGTTTGGGTCAGGGAGCAAACCGAACCGAGGAAAGTTGTGTTGCAAACAGTTTAGGGCGAATACACGTACCGTTACAGCTCCAGTAAAACTACATACTGTTACTAGAGGTAAAAAACTCCACAGGGAACCTTTTTAAGTATGAATCATTCTAACAGAAAGTGGGAAGACTTGTATGGAAGATGGGATGGGTGGATAGCAGCAAGATAGCAAAAGATTAGAGACTTTTCATCAAGGTAAACTCCTGTATAAATGAATGATGGTTCATTGGTGGTGTTGAACTACAACATGTTGATTATGTGGTCAAATATATTACGTATAAATAAGTTTTAGTTTCCCTGCAGGTGTTTTTCATCTTTCACTACTCTAAAAATCACATTTTGATGAATTTGTTTCCTGTCTGCTAACATTTGGCCAGTTTCTTCTTCAGAAGAAACGAGAATTTTCATGCATGAAAGCTGATCACTCTCAGTAGAGTCGATCAGTAAAATGCAGAAATTAACCACAGTTTAAAAATGTTCATGATGGGGGGAAATACACGATCATTTCAGAACATGATCTCAGTTCCCTTTTCAGCTCAGCTTCAGTAAAATGTGAGAGTGTGTGTGTGTGTACATAAAGAGGGAAGCAGCCACCTGCACGTCTCGATAAAAGCCCGCACAGCTGTAAGCTCTCAGCCAGGAAGTGACTAAGACTCTAAAAGGCTTCATTGTGCAGTCTCCAGCCTCCGAGCTGTAGTGGCTTTAAGGTTTTCACAAGGAGATGAATAATTGCTATAAGCGTGCTGGATAATTTTTATTTTCTTTGCCTTTACTAGACAGTTATTGGCAGAGATATGCTGGATGATTTTCAGTGCTGAAATACAGTGAATGTTGAAAGAGTTACTGTGAAGTGACGTTGCATCATAACTTCCCCCTTTGTTCTTTCTCTACGCCCTTTTTTTTTTTTTTTTTAAGCCATTTAAACAAAGTCCTCTAAGGCCACTGCTACTATTATTATGATGAAGGGTCACATGGAAATGTTCAAGTGGAGATTAATCACATTTGTGTCCAACGAAACTAAATCCTTGAAGAAATCAATGTCATATAATTTGGTTTGGCCTTCGTCTTTGGCCTTCAACTGTATAGCTGTGTATTTAATCTGAGTTTTGTCACAGAGCCCAACATTTTTATTTTAATTTTTTTATTTTACGTATTTGGCTTCCGTTTGTAGCTTTGGGGTTTATTAGCATTAATTCTTTTGGTTGTCAAGGTCATCAGACAATCCATTAATTCATCCCTCCGTTCTTTATGTCAAAGCTTTCAGGATGCCCAAAGTGCTTCAGAGGATGAATCTACAAATAAATTAGAAATTGAGACATAAATCTTATATATCTATAATAATACAGAATTGTCTCCTGTTGTTTTGAGTGCACCGAGTGTCCTCAGGGGAACTGAGATGAGGATGTACAGCACGTGATTGTTCTCGTTTCTTCCACTTGTCTGCTCACCTGCTGGCTGATTTTTATTTCTGTCTCCTCTCAACGTCTACTTTCACCTTTTAAGTGTAGTTTAAGTTTTGTTTCAACCGTAAAAACCATAAGGTCAACCGTAAAATAAGCTTTAAACCCAAGAGAGAAAATTTAGAGTCGGTTACAGCGTCCAGTTAGCAGATATATTGCATCCATGGGTGTTTCTGTGTCCTGAGGAAGGTCATGTCTCGTAGAGAAAGTGCAGAAATGTGTAGAGGTGAGGTGAAGATCTATCTTCCTCCAGGGAGGAACTTTTCTTTTGGTGTGTTAAGGGGAAACCGTTCAACCGCACGCTCCTTCCCTGCATGACCAGTCGCACTAATTTAGCTTGACATCCGTCTGACAAAATAATCGGTTACAGTTCAGGATAAGATTAAACCTCATCTCATCATCGTCATCATCATCGTCATCATCATCATGCAGATGACCCACTTCTGCCAGCACTAATAAGTAGATAAAGAAACTTGTCATATAACTTGGGTGTCGTGTTTAAGGATCTTCTTACCTGAAGTGTTCTTCATCGAGCTCTACTTTACTCCTGTTCCTCCTTTTAACTCTTGGATTTTGTGATCAAGTCTTAAATCTGACAGAAGCTTTGATTTTAAGCCCAGAAGTTATTCATAAAACATGTTTGGAACGTGTCAGATTCTTCACTTCCTGTCCTCCAGTTGTATCTGTTTGGGGTTTTATTTCATTTATTAATTGATGCATCTCTTATCTGTCAGAATGGATGCAAGTGAAGTTATTAAAACTAGAAAACAACTAGTATTAGTCGAACATGTGCTGAAAGAAAAGAACACATGAGATTAACGTCAACGTTGACGAGATGTCTAGATTTTGTTGAGTGTTGACAGAAGTCTGCCACTTTATGACATTAAAAGAGTTTAAATCTGCAACATGAGACTCAAATGGATTCATGTGTGAATCAGAAAACTCATCTGCAACAATTTTGATCATTGAATAATCGTTTTAGTCCTTTTTTTTTAAGCAGAAATGCAACAAATTTGCAGCTTTTCAGCTTCTCAAATGTGCAGATTTTATCTTTTTTTCTTTGTCATACATGATAATAAACTGATTATCTTGGATAAAACATCTGAAGACATCACTTTAAGCAGTCATCAGCACATTTTAACATCACATTTTCACTGTTTTTCTGACGTTTTATAGACGAAATGAATATCAGGAAGCAGGAGAATAACTGGCAGATTAATTGATAATGAAAATAGTTAGTTATTTGCTTCTGACCCAACACATGGGGACATCACGGTACGTTGCAGGTTCTCCCTCATCTCTACATCATCTACAACATCTGGGCTGCTGTCGCCCTGATATGTTGCCCATATAACGATGTGAGCAGCCAGATAAAGGACGGATTTGTTGCATCTGTGTATTAAAAAAACAGAAAATGGGTTCAACTCGGGGTTCAGAAACACACATCTCATCTTCACACTGCTGTTGTCACAGATCAAGACTCTATGAAGCAGAACCATAAGACCCAGGCTAGTCGATAATTCATTGACATGAACTTGGCGAACGTGTTTTATCGGTCGAAGCATCTTGTTCGAGGACACTTTACTCATTTATCTCCTCCGTCCAGGTTTTCTCAGCAGGTCTGATGTTTGAAATCACAGCCAGCTTGTTTCTAACCTCACCGCAGCTGAATCCACTGGCCTATATAAACATTTTTTTTTTTTCCATCTGGTGTATGTACTCTATCCGTGCTCGCTCTCCAAATGCCTCCGAGGGAAGATTGAGCCTTTTGTTATGCTTTATATCAACAGCGAGGGATAAACGTCAGCTCTGGTAGGCCCGGCTTGTGTCCTGCTCTCTCGGATCTTTTCATCACTTGTCTCTCTGCGTCCCTCCTCTGTAGTCACTCTTTGTCTTCCTCTCTGATGGCTACAGGCTGCATTATCAGATCTCTGCAGTAATTCACTCCACTGGTCCAGCACTTCATTTAAAGCTTCGCTACAGTAAACCTGCAAAGGAACATTCTGGATGAGATTTTTAGGAGCTCATTGTTTCTTATAGAGTTACAAAGAATGTTTTATATGTTCGTTACTCACTTAATTATTTGTTGGTTAATAAGAGAGGCTTAATAAGATCATCTTTTGTCCAACCAGCAGTCTGAAATCCACTTTTCAGATGCAGATGTCTGTCATTTTTGCTTGATAAGAGTTTAATGGCTAATTGATTAATCATCTAGTTGTATCATTACTAGCAATTATTTGTATCCCTGAGATTATATCAGTATGTCTGTGTGTGATGATGTTGCTTCTTGCACATCTGTTTTGATCAAAACACCATACATCCATACATTCTCCATGAAAGAGCGACTTCCCTCCTCTCCTCCTCCACACTGCAGCAGTGAATTCAGCTCAGCTCGATGTTGCTGTGCCCGTCGAACTGTTGTCAGGAAACACATCTCATCCGACCCCCGACTGCGATCAACGGAGCCGTTTAGTGTACATACAGGCCGGCTCGTACTGTTCAAACATCCACTGAAGAGAGGTGTGTCTGGCGCTAATCACTTATCTATGATGAAGGCTAAACACACAAGATAGGGGCGTGTGTGTGTGTCTCCTCTCCCTTCTCTTTCTCCACAAAGGAAGAAATGCTGTGAGAAGAACACATATCACCTGATATAACGACTATGGGAACAGTGACTGACGACCTCTGTCCTCATACAGGTCAAATCTCTGGTTGAGAGACGTGTGTGTTTGTCTAGTGATATTCTCTCATCTGTGGTGAGGATTACGCTAAACACACACACACACACACACACACACACACACACACACACACACACACACACACACACACACACACACACTGGAGAGAAGGGGTGTGTGTCTCTGTCTCGTTCTTTCTCGGGAGGTGAGTGAGGACAAACGCTGAGACGTGAAGCCAGCCGCCGTGAATATCACACACACAGCCGGCGACGGTGCGATGGTGCGTTCACGGACCTCGCCACCTCCTGTAACTTTCACCAGCAAAAAAAATTGTGGTAATACGGTTGTATTTTGTGAGGTTTTGAGCAACCCCAGCACCTCAAAAATGCTAAAACTAATCAAGCCGACGTGCCGAAGCCCAACTGTTCTATCAAATCAAAGTATCCTACTAGTTCAAACATGGGTGCAAAGTTTTGTGAGTTTTTGTGCATCCTAAAGGCCTCAAACATGTTCATAAAAATGGAAATTGACACACGAAATCCAAAATGTCTGACTAGAGAACGATAAGAGTGATGATCCCGCTGAATTTCATGAACATCAAAGCAGCTTTATCCCAACGTGACCCTGCATCTGGGAGACACACTGCCGTCTCTTTGTCACTGTCCTCACGTAGCCCTTCATCACCCGCACCGGAAACCAAGTTTACAACACTGCAGCACTGCTTTGCTTCACTTCATCCGACGTTTGATTATGTAATTTGTTGTTTTCATTTCATCTGGTTTTGTTATTGACTGTTTAATCCGTCTGGAAAGAAGCGAAGGACGATCGTAGAAACTCAAATCTCTTTCTTTGTTGCATCTTATTGTCCTTTTCTAATTTCCTTCCTTTGTTGCACCGTTTCAGGACATTTGTTGCCTTTTCCTTCCTTTTATGCCTCTTTTTCCTTTCATTTCTTTTCTCCCTTATCTTGTTTTTTACTCCTTTTTTTACCCTCTTTCCTCAATCTTTACTTTGTATTTTCCTTTCCCTATTTGCACTCCTCCTTCCTGCTTTATTTTATCTTTCATCGGTGTGTATTATTTGTTTCTGCCTCACTCCTCCTCCCTTTTTTTTTCTTCTCTTCCTTTATTTCTTCATCTCACTTCAGTTTCTCCTCCTCGTCACAGCATGCACACAATATTTACCTTGACTCATTGTTTATTTGCCCCCTTTGGGAAATCTCTCCCTTTCTCTCTGCGCTGCCTCCGTCACTCGCTCTACCACTCCGTTTGATAAGAAACACATTATTTGCAGCTGCAGATAAGGAGCCGGCAGCGCCCAGGGAGCGGCGGCGGCGGCGGCAGCGACAGAAGGAGACAAACGACTCGGTTCGACCTTGACTCCAGATGGAAGATAAAATACAGACCTATAGCTCTAAAAGCATCGGATAATTGACATTTGCGTATCAGGCATCTCGCTGGCAGCGAAGGATTCATGAGTGATTCACAGCACATGAGTACAATCATAGGGTTTCCCCACTGAGTTCTCCAGGGCATTGAAAATCCTTGAAAGTTCGAAAACAATAATAATTAGATGGATTGCGTCAGCTTTACCCCTGCAAGAATGGTCTGTAGTTCCAACAAGTAATATCTGGACAGTCATTATAAAGCAGAATTCTTATATTTGATGTCCAAGTGAGACGAGATGATTCTCAGAAGAGACCTACAATAGAGATTGTGAAGTGACCTTAAATGCACAAACTTAGTCCCCGTTAACACCTGTCATTATCATATTATCTACATCAGGATATCCTGTATAGCTAAGGAAAAACAAAGCACGTAGAACACATCCAATCGGCCACACCACCTCCGGAGTCGGTCTGGCTCACGTTGAATCATTGAATCTTATAGCAGAATAAAGATAAGATATTAATATTAAGCATAAATCCAAAGACCAGTCAATCGAATGTTATTATCCTGATGTATGAGGCGGGGGGACCTAGAAATTCCCGGAAGCCATGAATGCCACAGGAGTTAGGGTATAGTTATCAGATTTTCATGTAGGTATAGCGTATGTTTACAACTTGGTGAAACTAAAACTGTTACTGAAAGGAAGAAGATTCGCTACCGTGGAAGAAATCTGGACACGGTGACAAAAGATGACAACCGTAAATGTTTCCAGGAACAGGAGACGCATCGGGATGAGTGTATCACATCTCAAGGAGAGAGTACTCTGAAGGGGATCAGAACTGAAAAATTGAAGACAGTTTTTTTGGGGGGATTTTTGGGTCTCCCCTCGTTTGTATTCAGATACAGATCACATGTTAATACCAGCTGTAAATGAGGCCTTAATGTGTCTGAGTTTCAAGCGTATTCCCCATGATCTAGTAATTAGAAGAAACACAGGGAAACGTCCATACATGTCTTGAATATAACTTTTTAGGCCTTGTAAAAAATAAATAAATTAAAGAATGGTCTAGCAAATGTCCGGGCACAGCTCCACAAGCAGTTTGTTTACAGGCACGAGTTGGAATGCCTTTGAACTATAATTGTTCTCACGTTCTTTATCGATTAGATTTGAAATCTCCAAATGTGTCCATTTACAGTTTATGACCTATATTCTTATCTAAATGGATTGATGTTTAAAAGAAAGTATTATCAAAGTGTATTGTTACTGAACACACATTGTCTCCTTGTTCCTCACGTGTGCTGGCGTTAACGAGATCCGGGCAACAACCGCTTATCGGTCAGCCATTGTTCCTCCGCTGTTTTCCTATTCAAATTAAGGGTAAATGGGTTACACGGGAAAGTGTTCTCTGGAGTTTTGAAGTGTTGCTTGGAAGCGTGATGTAGTGACTCATGAGACTTCATGATAACTTCCTCAATTTTGGACTCTGTGGGTCAAAGTTCAGCACTGTTAAAACGGTTTACAGTTGGTCAACAGCAGGAACTTCAAGGATACTTTGGGGCGAACGCACTAAAACTTGCATGAATCAAACTTTTCACCTTTCACTGAGGGGAAAAGTGTCTCCGACCATTAAGTTAAATAGCTTAAAGCTCCTCTTTTTCCTTTTGATCTAACTCTTGAAGGTTTGTCAGGTAAGGAAAAAAACCTACTGATGACCCGAACTCTAATTGTGGAAGTGGGTCAGGGTGACAAAGCTAAAAAGTTTGCATGAGTGCTTCAAAGAGATGCACGTTTTTTTTAGTTTTTTTTTAAGTGCTGACTCCGTTGGGATGGAGCAGAGCTGCCGTATCTGAAGTTAAACTTTAAACGTCATGAAATATGCATCGGGCTTACTTCTTATTCCACTTCACCTCTCAAGACTCGGCTGGAGATGGAAACCAAGGCAGTCAGGAAACGTGAATGTTTGTTTTCCTCATATTTGTGGTAGTATCGTGTTTAAAAAGCCACAAACATGTAAAGACGTTCCTTGAATCCAGTTGGTGAAAGTGGTGTAATTTCGTTATGCGTTGCTGGTCCCTTTTCTCTTGTGTGGATTTCATATTTTGGAGCCAGAACACTTCTCTTTGCTGGTTATTCTGTATAAGAGTCAAGTAAATACTCTCAATCTACTGGTTTTGTGTTGCGATGGAACATAAAAGGGTCTGAAAGTGGATGAGTCAGTCCCTCCTCATCAGTGTGGTGCTTGCAGGAGCTGATTGAATTCAGCAGTCCGCTCAGCCTGCAGCATCACACTGTGAGTCTGCAGGTTTCTACTGGTGAGAGAGAAAAAAAGAGAGAGAGAGAGAGGCAGTCGCACTTTGAAATATGGGAAGGCAGATTGGGAATGCATTTGGAGTATTTGGATGGAGGATTGAAGGAAACGCGCAATAAATTCACAGATGGGAGGATGAGTTTTAAGAGATTAGTGATATCTGGTGCAGCGATAGCAAAACGGTTCTGGTCTTTGTAGCGCTAATCATTTCACTCCATATGTCTCCATCTGTCTCTTACTAGTGTATTTGCCCCAAATAACAATTATTTTCATTATTGAATAGTCTGCCAATTATTTTCTTGATTAATTGATTAATTGTTTAGTGTATAAACAGTCAAAAAGAAATGAAAAACGTCCATCAAAACTACCCAGAGACCAAACTGGTGTCCTTAAATTGCTTGTTTTGTCGGACCAACAGTCCAAAAACCTAAAAATATTTATATTAGTTTTGGCATTTTTGCTTAGAAAATGATTGAAACGATTAATCGATTATCAAAATAGCTGCAGATTAATTTTTAATTAATTGTGTAATCATTACAGCTCTAAAAATGATTAAAACCAAACAAACGCTGTCTAAAATTCAAACTCAGACAACCAGGCTACAGAAGATACTCCTTCCTTGTGTTGGGGTTTAGAAGCATTTCATCCAATCCAAACCCTTTCAACTACTTAGAACAGCAAATGTCACTTAATCATTAAAAGTCTAAAAATCGATCAAATACTCACTACAGTCTATTACCTGAGTTATTCTACATATTTGCTATTGAGCTAAATTGCCATCTGAATGTTTGTGTAAATCAAAGTAGCGATAAGTTAAAAGATTTTTAGAGATTTGTTGATGCAACAGTCAACATAAGTGTTGACTGTTGCATCAACAAATCGTCAAGGTTTGGTCGTGACTGCTTGCTGCTTCTTCACGACATCAACACATGGTTCATGAAGCAGTCTGAAAAAGCACTGAATCAGTGCAGCAACACATTTTTTGCTTCTAATTTAAACGAAAGTTGCATGAACACATTGATTCATTAAGTGACTGTTAACAGGCCTCCGCAAACAAAATACCACAATATTTTTTAAAAGTTGATTGCAATTTGGGTTCATAAGAAACTATATCTTGGTTAATATTCTTTGCAACACAATGAACAGGTAACATAAGCTGGTTAAATTCTAATAGAAGAGAGAAAATGTTAGTTTTTGTAGGACAAATTTGGTATTTCACTGAAAGAAAAGTGACATTAGAAAGTTCTGATATCTGCAGATAACCTGAAAGATCAACTGTCAGTTCAAAACACTCCCCCAAGCCCTTGAAAATTAATTTTGATCTTTTGGGTTTTATCATTAAACTGGTCTTCCTCCTGCTAATCATCCTCAGATGTTGTATGTGGGGTCGTCTTCAGTGACCAAGAGGGAATGAGGGGGAAACTATGAGCAAATCTCGGCTGTAGATTACCTTGTTAGGTAGCTGGATTGGAGAGATTGCGCTTTTCAGGCTTCAAGTTATGCACTTGTATCCGAACCAGCAATCAAGCGTCCTGTGAGGATTCTTGTGAATCCAGCTGCCTCGCAATGTAAGACAGTGATTGACGGTGATAGACAGATGGTGCATCCAATCACCTGCCAAGTATTTTTTGAAAGCACCTGCCCTTTTCCACTCAGTCGCCAAGGACGATGCTTTCAGATGCTTCTGTTGTAATAAACCATCTGGCGCGTCAGGTTAGGCAGTTGAGACAATGATTCGCTAGATTCGGAGAGGAAGATGCGAGCGGGGAGATGGAGGATGGAGTGATAGATGTCGAGAAAATCTGACTGAGCGAGATCGACAAAGACACTTTGCTTAATGGATGTGTGTATGTTTTGGCTCTGTGTCAATAGTCAAAACCTGTGTGTTTCCTTTCCTCTCTCATTAGACAGATGGGACTCTGGGAGAGGCTGTGGTTGAGTGGAGGGGTGAGGTTTGGGGCCACTTGATAAGCTGGTGAGGAGTGCTGTGCCAACAAAATCAATACAAGGCAAACATACAGTATTTCCCTTAATAGTTTAAATTAAAACATAACAGTACAATGAAAAAAGCTTGTTGGGTAAAGGCTCAGTCTCCTCAGAAAGTGAAAGTCATTCACATCTCTTCACAAAAATAGGTGGTGCAAGAGGTTTGGTGACTCACTGAGCTGTCTACTGTAGCTGGAGTGCTAACAGCTAGCATGCTAGCCAGCTGGGAATATGCTAGTGGTAGTAAATCACAATAATTGTCTGAGCTTCTTTCTATTTTTCTTCTGTAATGTGCAGTTTACTCCCCTCTGGCATTGTTTTGTCAGGATTGTACATCATTTCAGTCAATGAAGAGTTATTGAAGAGGAGGAAAAGCTCTCCAGCTAGCTTGCTAACCGACAGCTTGCTACATCGTCTGCTAACAAGACAATAAGCTCACACAAAGACGTATTTGTACCATCGACTCCTGTCTGTTAACCGTCTAAAACAATTCCTCTTTTGTTTGACAGAGGAGGTAAAATACTACGATAGCTTCCTCTGTTTTAGCCTAAAGCCATTCCCTCAATAGTCAGCACTCTGACGACTGTTTGATACTGAAGAACAGCATTTAAACTTGAACTTGACCTGAAAAATAGGCTCAGATTGAGATGGTTTTGCTGCAAAATGTAGCTGTTTTATGCTGGTGTGACTGGATCTTCACTTTTCAGACCACAATATTGATTTGAACAATATATCTCTTGTGTCTCCAACCAGATTGTTTGCGTTTAATAACAAAACAAGATTTCCATACATGAATTTAATCAGCATGAGAGTTTTGCTGGGTTCTTACAAACAATAACACCACAAAATATACATATTTTGGCTGCAGTTTAGTATGAAAAGATCCTGTTTGAGACTCATTTTAGGATAATAACAATTCTAATGCTCAATATTGAGATCACAGTTATAAATTATAAGTATTAACTAATCTTTGGTAAGATGGTTTAACAGAAAACTGGTTTCATTCAACACTGAAATTACATTAAATGTCATGAAATATAACCGCTACCAGGAAATTCCTATAAAGGTTTAAACATGTGGATAAGGGGAAGTGGTTATGTCATTATTTTTCTTAGAATATAAATTTGTTAAACAAAACACAGAGTTTCAGGAATAATCCATTAATCATGACATTTACATTCTGTGTTTTCCCTCCTTTATGAATGAAGCTTCTTGTGCTTTTAGTCTCCTTTATTTATTTTCACTTCTCTTTCTGGGTTCTTCTTTCTCTCAACCTCTTTCTCTTTGTTCATCTCCCTCCCTCCCTCCCCCCGCTGGAGGAAAGTGTTTTTGGCATGCAGTGCACATCACATCAGACATTAGCCACAGGGAATGGTGCTGATGGATGGAGTGAAATGGATGGATGGATGGAAAGCTGGAGGGATTTGAGGATTCGGGGAAGGGAGAGGAAGGAAGCTGCTGCAAGGTCAAAGCTATCGTGGTTTTGCTTTGACCACCTGGGGCACTGTATGTGTGTGTGTGTGTGTGTGTGTGTGTGTGTGTGTGTGCGTGTGTGGTTATTGTATTTTCCAGGAAAGCGTGTCGGAGATTCGTATTCTCTTCCCAGATCCCACCCCAGTGCCTCACTAGCACTGGACTTAATCCCTCACTGGCTTCCCATCATCAAACACTGCTGTTTGTGTTTTGATTGATAGAAAAATACCAGTGGATTGTAGACTGGTTTCTGCCACATAATGACATCATCATCAAGTTTCACTGTGTATCATGTGCGTCAGTTGACTGTAATGTTGTTGACTTGGTAGCTGACATTAAATTAAATTAAATTATTAAAGGTGCTTTGCTTTGTTGGTATCTGCATATATGTGTCGACTAATAATTAACAAAAATCAGAACTAAAATGCAGAGTAGATGTTTTTGCTGATTTAGGAAAGGCGTCTCCTTTTCATAGCTAATCTACCAGCTACTCAGTCACAACTCTTTATTATCCACATTTAAACCTTTCATGCATGAATTATGATAACCTAGTGGACAGATGATTAATTTTCATTTTCTCCAAACATAAAATCAATACTTGGAAATTTTAACAATTGTATTACTCCTTAGTTGTTACTTGATGTTACAAATTTTTATTTAACTGCAAGGGTCTATTACTATAGAAGGATTGGCAAGATATTCCTGAGCTGTTGAGCATTTCCGGCCTGCAGGCGGCCATCTTGGTTTTGAGCTTTTACAGTCTATGGTTTTGAGAAATTTGTGTTGCATTTACAAAGGCTGGCCTATGCATGGCAGCGTATGGGATGACACACTAGAGTCCACTGTGTTGGCTGATGTGCAACTATACCATTAAAACCCCCATGCATATACTGTCCACTGTAGTGACCACTATGCATGAAAGGGTTAAAGGATCAGTGTCAAAAATGAATATCGTCTTTAACTCTCAAATATCAATATGGTATTGGTAATGTAGTCGAATGGCTTTATAGTCATCTACCTTGCAGTAAAATTATGTCATTTCGTAGTTTTGATTGTTTGAGGGAGAGTTGAGGATCAAACATGTTTGTAACTCACAAAGGAAACCACATTTTTGTGCAGATGGACCTCGTTTAGTGAATGTTCACTGATGCCAGTGAGTTTTTCTTGATAATAGAAGTGTTTCAGTCAGTAAAATTCACCAACAGTCCTTCTGTAAGAGCTGCAAAAGTAAACTGTACTTAAGGGTATTAAAAAGCTGTGTTGTGTCAGCATTTAAAATAATCCGATGTTTAGTTAAAACACCATTACTAGACAGTTTGAAAAGTGAGTCCTTGCTATAACTTTCCCTCTGAACACACGACAGCAGCAGTCCTACTTGTACGCCTGGACGTATCTGGGTTAATTTGCCTGTTAAAGTCCGTGAAGCGGACATCAGAGGCGGAGGCTTCCTCCCTGCTGTTGAAATCATCCGCGGTTCGTTCAACCTTGAAAGCTCGCTCACATATCTAGGCCAGCCGTGGTTCGTTTATCTCTCTCCTGGAATAAACAGCGACATCAAATTTGGGGTTTTTTTTCCGGGACAGAAAGGATGTGTTTATAGCGCTCACTGAGCCCTTCAGCCGCTGTCTCATAGACGTCATTGTCCAAGATCCAAGAACTTCATCTGTAGAGGAAATTAATTTCCAGACTTGATGGAGGAATAGAGGTGAAAAATAATCAAATTTCCTGGAGAATTAGCCAAAGCAGGTCACTTTGAAAGCAGATACTGCCTCCTAGGCCCCACTTTATCTCCTCCTCCTCTTCCTCTTGTGTTCATTGTGGTAGACAAACAGATTGGGGATTTGTCTGAATCCCTGGAGACACATAGTCTCCTCTTCTTTAGATCAGTCTCGATACCCCTGTTAACTGCTTATAATGAATGTGAAGAAGGGTATTCAAGCCATTCCTCCCCAGATGAATGAATGAAGGAGAAACACGTGTGCATGGAAGCGCATTTAACACGAGAGAACGTGCGAGATACGAACAGACTTTGAAGTCTGAGCGTGTCTTGTTTTTCATCGTCACAGGGACGATCTGAAGGAAAGTCTTTTATGATCTAAAGGCTCATTTCCCCACAACGTCGTTCTTCGACAGCTCTGACTGATGATGAGACGTCTAATGTCCTTCCTGTCTGTCCTCACATCCCTCTTCTTTATGTCTTCGTCCCTCTGCTGGAGTTTGACCAATAAAAAGGTTTTAAAGGCCATTATAGGTGTGGAGTTACAGATAATATATACTGATTAGGTACAAATTCAACCGGTTACGTTTTCGATGTCATTGCCAACGAGATGCTTAAGTTTTAATACTGATACCAAGGGAATATAAACATATTTTAACCCTTTTTTTCCATTTAATATATCCCAGACTGCTCAACATGCTTGCATAATAATTATAACTAATAAGAGAGAGCAATGGCACCGCTGGAAAACAGCGATGGGTTTAAAACTCATGATGTGAAGGAAGAAGAATGATTTTAAAAACTTGCTGTTGAGACCTTAATTAATGCCACTGTTAGCACGAGGAAGACTTATTTAATAACATTTATTACATTCTACTATGTACACCTACGTTGAACAAGTGTCCAACATTCACAAAATGACAATGGATATTCATAATTTCATCCAATAATGAAAACTGAAAATAAAAGGAGGGAGACTCTCAGTCTTATTACAGCCTGTTGTGTGCAAGTTTTTCTTTTCTTTTGCCCCACATCACAACGGGGAAAATCATTTTATAGACTGATCTGAAATGAAGAGAATCTCCTCAACAGCTTAAAACTGGCTCACTCAGAGTTTCCTGGTTTATGAAACTGTTATGAAACTATATATTGCTCTTAGTATATGGACTGTGTTCGAAGTGTTGCAGAAACGTTCAAGGATAAACCTCATAAGATTGCCATTGTGACATTTATTTAAAAGTGACTTGTTTATTTATTCTGACATAATAAGACTGATGTATTAATTTGCCATCTCATTTATGCACCAAGTTGCATGTATGAAAATATGCTTTCTGCTCTCAACAAAAACTTAGCACATAAAGTAAGGAAATTTGTGTTTGGTAGATTATTTCTTTGTTGTAACAATGCTTCTTGGCAATAAATCTTATATCGTTGGAAAGCCTGTTTATTTCCCTTTTTAAATGGTGCCACATTTGTAAGGAACATGCATCTGTGGGATGGGCAGCAGAGCTGAGTGTGTAGGTTGCACCCATGAAAAATTTGCCAAATCTTCTCTGCCAATGCCAAACAGCTTATTCTGCCATTGACTCTTGTTTGGTGTTTGGTGGATTGGATGATTGAAGTTTGAAGAAACAAGACAACAGCCTGGCACCTCCTCCTCATGCTGGTCACCAGCCTGGTCACACACGGCTGTGGGATGGCGTCCCATTCTTCAACCAGCATTTGTCGCAAGTCAGCCAACGTGGTTGTGTTGGTCACTCTGGCACGAACAGCACGCCCAAGCTGATCCCACAAGTGTTCAATGGGGTTGAGGTCAGGACTGCTGGCAGGCCATTCCATCCTCTCTAGTCTCTGATAAACCCCGCTCTGTGGGGGCGAGCGTCGTCATCTTGGAGGATAGAGTTCAGTCCCAGACTGTGGATATATAAGATTGCCACTGGTTGCAGAATCTCATCTCGATATCTCTCCGCATTGAGATTGCCTCCAATGATGACAAGCCTCGTTTTTCACACAAATTTCCTTACTTTTTGTGCTGTTTACTTTGATTTCTCTTTGTAATCAAAAACAGCATTTGACAAGAATCGATAAGATCCAAACAATACCCATCTGTATGCTTCTCTTCATCCTTCTTTGTGGATCTTTCTCTTTCAGTTAACAAGTTGAAGCATGTTTTCTCTGTTTAAAGACCCCTTAAATAATTAAAACATCTATGGAGCCAAACTGCCTTTTCTGCCAGAGAAGGAATCGCAGCTTGTAGGTTTCTGAAGTTCTGCATTACTTACACATCGCTTTCCCTCCGGTGGCTCATCTCTCTGAAAATTTCATATGCTGCATGCAAAGTGATTAAAATATGAAGTAGAGGCAAAATGAGAGGATGAAAGAGGGAGCGAGAGATAAATGAAGATGCTGAGGAAGACCGAGATGCAGAGAGAGAGAGAAGAGAGAAAGGAAAAAATTAATCGAGAAATGGATTGAGATGTAAAGACGGCAGAAAGAAAGTGAGAGAGAGAAGCAGAAATTTGGCAGGTAGGAGAGATTAAATAGGATATAGAAAGTGACAGTCGGGGAGAGAAAGGAAAGAGAGTGGATGGAGGAAGAGATGGGAGAAAGTGATGGAAGCAGATAGATGGATAAATATAGAAACAGAGGAAGAAGAAAGACAAAGTGGAAGAGACAGGGTGATAAGAAAAAAGGGTGGGAGAAAGGAAGAAAAAGTGATGCAAAGAAAGATGAAGACAGGGGCCTAAAATATGATAGATTGAAGGAGGGAAGATGGACGGAGAGATAGAAACGGAAGAGATGGAGTCTTGAGAAACTAAAAGATAAGAAATGCTCGGTCACAGTTTGACGCAGCACACACACACACGCACACACACACATTTACACACCGTTAAAAGCAGAACTGATCTGTTGTGGCACCGACACCTTTCTACGCTAAACTCAACACAGAGGGAAGCTGCGGCGACACGAAGTGTGATCTGTGGTGATGCACTGAGATTAAAGGGAAACGCCAACATTTTGAGAAATTGTTTTGTTGATCAGCTTGGACGCTCATGTCCGCACACTTCTCTACTTTAGTTCTGTGGCTGTTTTTCTGTATCTAGAGCGCTTCGTTCCAATGACGGAAAATCTTAATCCTTCAACGTACCATGATATTTTAAGACTATAGTGTTCTTGCAATGCTAAATATCCACATGATCTGCATCAACTAGTGAACACTCAGCCCGTCATCACAAGAAAAACAACAGTATAGGTCTAAACTTCAGGCCGACAAAAACCACCTATAGTGACCGTAGTGATTATGACCCGAGTTCAGATGATGTCAGTATAAGGTGACTTTGTTAAGATGGGGTTGGTTGGATGGCTAAATAGTTAGATGACAAAATATGGACTTTACTGCACCACCATTCACTTCCTGTTTTTAACTGTGAGTCAGGACATTTTTTTTAAAACCATCACATCAAGGTGTTTACTGTTGCCATGACAACAAAGGTTGCATAACTTTAGAGCTTTAACTTTTTAGGAAGTATAAACCACATTTCAAGTGATCATTTTAACCCAAACCAAGTGGTTTTTGTGCCTAAACCTAAACAGTACATACCACAGCGATGTCACATCAGAAAACATCATGTATCATCTTAACATCATATCAAGTTTTTAATGGCCATTCGTAAAGGTTTTGGTAAGTGTTAAATTACGGTCCTGTGGGTTGTTCGGGAGTTTATTACTGCAGCCGCTACATTACGATATGATAAACTTTATTGTCCCACTCAGGGAAATTTGTCTTGGACTCTGTAGCTGCACCATGAATGCCTTGACAGCCATAATGACACAAACAATACAACCTCAGCCATACCAACACCAACAATTACATAACATGACAATATTGCACATAACCCATAACATAATACATACATACACCTCACAAGATCACCATAGTGAAAGCACTGTAAAAATGATTAAAAATTATTGCACAAACTTCGGCCTCAAACAGCATCGTTAAGAAATGTAATGGAGGTTGGAACAAATTGATTCTTAAAACGGTTGAGTTTGCAGTGAGCGACTCTGTATCGTCTGCCCGAGGGTAAAAGCGTAAACGTAACTATAGGTTGTTTTTTGCCGGCTGAATTTTAGACCTATACTGTTGTTTAATTATGAGGATGTGTTGGAACATCTGATGTTAGTAGGCATGTTAACATGATCCTGTCGCCACGGCAACGCCAGCGTTTTGTATTTTGATGAAGTGGCAGCAGGATAAAACTTCACCGCTGCTAACAGCTGCATCTGTTCCTACTAAACAAACTGTACCGTTCACTACAGGCTGCTAATTTAATTTCATCACCAATCAGCTAGAATAGTGGAAACGGTTATCTACATGGCGCCATTAATACAGAATGTTTAACTAACAAATATCATAATCATCAACACTGTTTACCGGCCCAGATTGCTGCCCTGATTCATGTTTGTTCACTGCTGGTGTATAATTCATGGCTCCTGTATCACTTTCCTCTGTGGTTTGTGTGGTTGCCACTGAAATAAAAAAGGTTCAACCTCATCCAAACAGCCTTGTTTGTCTCTGACAACGTAAAGCTGATCGCGACATGTTGAGAATGTCCACCGTACAGAGGATGAACCCTTCAGATCTTGATAACATGACCTTTTTTTTGGCTTTGCAAAGCCAATAAAGCCAGAGCTGCAAAGTTGTCCCTGTTTTTTTTCTTCTTCTTCTATTCATCTAATAATTACAGCCTCACAGGACCACTTGTGCTGAAGAGTTTCAGTCTAATTCTCCCTCTCCACCTCCTCCTCCTCCTCCTCCTCCTCCTCGGCTGTCACGTTGCCCACGAGAAACCCATCCAACATGTGCTCACTCCCTCTCCATCAGTCCCACCCCCCCGCCTCCCGCCTCCCGCCTCCTTCACTCTGTCAGCACAAACACGAAGCAGTCTGCTCGGCCTGCTTCAGAAGGAAAAACATATCAAAGAGTCTTTTTTTATTCTCATAATAACATTCTATCATGAGTTAAAGGTTAAGGTGTGTTAGAGAAAATCAAGCTTTTCCACTCTGGACTTTGACTAATCAACTTATTGACTAATTTACCTAAATAATACACTGCTCTGTACTACATATTCTATTCAAGGCATCAATTAGTTTAGGTTTTTCATGCCTGCTGAGTGTTACAAACGTATCCAAAATGCAGAAAATAAAGCACATTTGAATGGAAGTGTGTCAGATTTTCAGACACTCCACAGGACAAATGAAGCACAACAACAGACAAACAACTAAATACAGCATGAAAATAAGGGATCTGTTGTTTCATTCCCTGCAGCTTTATTTTTCTTCTCCCCATCTTTGTCCTAGTTATTTTTTTTTCTTCAACTAAAGGCAAGTAAAACATCAACGCTGTCGTCCTCTAGCTGGCGTTCAAAACCAACACCCTGAAGAAAGAGAGAAGGGGTCGTAAAGAGAGGCTGATAGTGACTCGGAGGAGAAAAGATGCAAACGTTAACAGCTTCCACTCATCTAGTTTCAGGCTTTCCAGCAGATGCTGGAACCTGGCTGCAGGGATTTAGTCCCATTCAGCCACAAGAGCATTAATGAGGTCCAGCAGTGATGTTGGGTGATGAGGTCTGGCTCAAGTTCCAGTTCATCCTTAAAAGTGTTGGATGGGCTTGAGATCAGAGCTCTGTGCAGACCAGTCCAGTTCACCCACACCAAACTGGGAAAACCATTGCTTTTCTTTAAGGAGCAGACTTTAACTCGTGTATCTACGAGCAGGATTCGTGACATCACAACTGGTTTGGATCCAATCGTAGTCCAGTATGCAGCTTACAACTTAAGCTACTCTATTTTGATTGAGAACTAGGGGTGTTCATGGTTTGGCATGTACCTCGGTTTTGGGGTCAAGGTTCGGTACGACTTCGGTACAGCAGAGAAAACAAGAAAGATAGAAAATAACACAAGAAACAACCGTGGCTAAAGCCGTTTAGTTGTGCTGCTGCAGTAGAAGGAAAACAACCTTTGTCTCTTGCAAGGACACCTGCTGACAGCTGTTTTCTGCTTATTTATGGTCACTCAGAACTGGTTCTTACAACATGTTACGACATCAAACGTGTTTATGGTTGTTTCTGAACGGCGTCACTCACAGGCGGCCGTCACACAGAGAGAGAGAGAGAGGGAGAGAGAGAGAGGAGAGAGAGAGGGACGGGGAGACGTGAAATTGTTTAAATACTGAGATAATGGAGCATATTTTAAGACAGTCTCTCTTTTTTTAAGACATGCTACAGCTAAGAGGTGCCCTGCCAAAACATTCTGGGTGGAACCCGTGCTCTAGAATTATTGTTCCGCATGTCTGAGTAAGTGGATTATAAAACTATTTTAACTATTTTGGGTCACGGAGCACACCAAACCGAGGAAGTTGCCAACCGAACGGCTCGGCATGAATACACCTACCCTTACACCCCTACTGAGAACAGAAGCAGGCGATGAGTTTTGTTGCTCAGGAACACTTTCAGAGGACAAGCAGATATCAATCAACACGTTATCTTTTGCAGAAACCTTCCTGTTAGACGACAGGAAACGAATAGATTTCCGTCTGAACGATGGCTGATGTGACACAGACGACCTTAACACAGGAAAGCAGAGAGGGTACTGTAGGCGACACGTGGCGCTCTGTAGGATCCAGTCAGCATGTGCGTCCAGGCAGCGTGGAAAAAAACAAAGCCGAGCACATGACGGCAACAAGGCCGAGGCTGTTTGGATCGTGCTGCGCCGGCATGTTGATGACCGTCGATAATAGAATTACAGCGAGCATGCAGTGATGTCAGAGCGTCTGCAGACTGGAGCTCGACTGAGAGAGCTGATGAAACTGCTGATGACTGACACGTTTTTTATAAAGATGCAGCGGATTAATGTTGCATTGATTGCATCAGGATAATGTGAAAAAAACACATCACTTTGGGCATTTTTCATTCATTTCTGACACTTTATAGACAAAATTATTAATGGATTAATTGAGAAAATAACCAGCAGCAAAGTTTGCATTGATCCACATAACTAACTCCAGCTCTGTTTGTGTTATAATCTTTACACGCTGGTACGATATCTCCAGACTCGATGAGGAAAAATGTTTTATAAATGAAAATAAGCCTCAGCAAAGAGATATAACGCTGCTCACTAACTATTGTCTCTGCTAACCGGCCGCTTTGCTGGGAAACGTTCTCATCACCTGCGGTCCATAAACGCACCGTCAGTAGCAATGCATTCTGGTTGTTGCAGGATTACCCTTTAAGAGCACTACAGTCAGGTTTCTCTAGTCATAAAGCACCAATTTAAAAAATAATTGCACATTACTACCACATAGGTGACCTAGTTTTTAAAAAAATCATCATATTTACAGCGGTGAAGTTTCCCTTTAACTTTGTCTTACTTTAAACCACATTTGTTCATTTCATTCAGTCCTTTGTGCTTTCTGCATTGACTCATATATCATTAACTCATTCACATATATATCATTAACATACATCACTGTAAGGCTGAACTTTTATGTCAAAATAATCCAACTTTTGAAATCAAAGTCAAATCAAACGTTGGAATAATTATGACAACCTTAAATATTTATTAACTCTTAACCAGGAAGTCTCTTGCTAGAGAACACCTACACATAGTCATATGAAAATGTGCAAAATTAATTAATTAATCAACAAATGTTAAAGGAGACATATTCTGCACATTTTAAGGTCATGTACATATTTATATTCTGCATCTTTAATGGAATATCTTTGCATTATTTATAGTTCTAAAAAAAATCCTTATTTATATTATTTACTGGCTGCTCAACAGGGAATTTGATGCTAAAGCGTCAGATAATCTTTTAAATGACTGTGTGGACACACTGTGGATTTTAGCCTCCATCACTTACACCGAAAGCACATTTGAAGGATCTTTTAATATCCAGCATGAAGAGGAGGAATGATACAAGATAGAATTGAGAAATTGTGAGCCTATCCTTTAAAGCACATTAAGTAGCGAGAGACATAAAATCAAACTCTAAAAGCAGCTCTAAAAAGCTGAGTGAGTAGTTTCTGGAAGGTGGACAGGTTGGTGCAGTCACCCCAGGTCTGGTGCTCGGTCCTGGATGGTTGGGGATTTAGAGGTTGGCGTGAGATGAACGGAGGCGGCGGGAAGGAGCGTGTGAGTGAAGAGAGAATGAGTTTGAATTGGATCTGTTGAGGCTGAGCGAGCAGGCAAACAGCAGAGGTTTTTTTTTGGATGTACTGGAGTTTATTGAGGACTCTGGGCGATGGACTGTAAAGAACGCTATCGCGGTAGATGAGTCTGGAGGTGATGAAAGCATGGATGAGGGTTTCAGCAGCATGAGGTGGGGGAGGAGGGGGGGATGGGTGGAGGCGAGCAGTTTTGGTGATGAAATTTGTGTTTGCTGCTGATTATTGAGTAAACAACTGAGTGTCTGTTGTTTAGAGAGCAGTGGACGAGGGAGTGAGGACATTACAAGTCAGACTTTTTGAAGAGATTCCTGATGTTGTTAACGTTTAACATCAAAATGTAACAGACAAGTGGCAAAAAATGTACCAGATTAATCATAAATATACTGTAACTATATTACTAACAGCCTCTATAGTGGTGAAAACAAGTCCAGGCTGCTAACAAGAATGTATAGTTGACTTTTTATCTCTTTTACATCCTGCAGTGGGTTTATTTATGGGTCTTACAGAAGACAGTGGAGGTTTTGGGTCTTCTCATTAGTCCATATGTTCTAAGTAAGTACTCAGCAAAAACTTGAGTTTTTCCTCATAAACGGATCAAATTTCCTCGAAACAAAGCTCGAACTTTCTGCTTTCAGTCATTTGATTTTACACATCAGATCAAACCTCTACAAGAAAAAACACACACACACACCAGTCTCGTCTTGTGTTAGTAGTCGCAGTGTGTGACGCCTCGGCTTCGTTTCAGTCAGATCAGTGATGTCAGCGACGTCTTCTGTAAGAGGCAACAAAGAGCTTTGCTGTAAAGTTTCTATTTTTTACACTTTAAAGTCTGATTTGTGTTATTTTTGGCCTGTTGTCTGCATTAGTGTGTGTGTGTGTGTGTGTGTGTGTGTGTGTGTGTGTGTGTCATAGATGCAGGTTGTCTGGACTCAACAACATGAACTAAAGAACTGTGGTTGAGTTGATCTGTTCCTGTTATTAAATGATGCATCACCTTATTAATTAATTGATCAGTTGATGGACAGTTTTGATTATTTTCATTAACTATTCAAGTTTAAAATTCTAAACTTTTGCAGGTTCCAGTTTCTTAAATGTGAAGATTTTCCTGCTTTTCTGTTTTATATCATTATAAACTGAATATCTTAAAAATAATGAACATTAACAGATAATGAAAACAGTTGTTAGTTATTTGCAGCCTTAAAATATTCAGGTGAAATAACAAAATGCAAAAATTACAATAATTATTCAGGTTTCTTAAGTACTAAAGGTTCATTTAGGTTTTTACAGGAGAATAACTTTTATAAACTAGATTCCTCAGATTTTAAACTTGCTGAATAGTTAATTTCAGAACTGTTTCTCTTTTCCTGAAGGGTTTGGGGAATGAAAATGGTTTCTGCAGAAGGGAAAATATGAGGATAGAAACCACTTCAACACAAAAAACCCAAGTCATATATCCCACAAATCAGCTCTGTGGATGACAAGTGTGTATTATATTACAGTAGAAGAGGCTGCATACGTTTACAGCTGAGATGTGAAGATTTAACCTGGTTTCACAAATAAATTCTTTATTATTATTATTATTATTATTATGAAGTCGTTGCTCCCTAAAGACAATATGTAACATGTAGAAAATAACTTCTCCAGTGCTCTATAAATCAAGATGAAATATATCAAAATGATTCGTCAATGATTCGCTTGATAACTCATTTTGATGATGGACGATCTTCCTCTCTGCGTCTCCTCCCTCAGGCTCAGCTGGAGGCCCAGAAGGCCACGCAGGACTTCCAGAGAGCCACCGAGGTTCTCCGGGCGGCGAAGGAGACCATCTCCCTGGCCGAGCAGAGGCTCCTGGAGGAGGACAACCGGCAGTTCGACTCCGCCTGGCAGGAGATGCTGAACCACGCGACCCAGCGGGTGAGGAGGGGGGAGAGGGCGGTTTCTGGTTAAAAACCAGTCTGTTAGGTGTCGTATTTAGCTGATATTCTTATATTCAGTAGATTGAAAATACCACAGATGAACACTTAGAGGCGGACAGATGACATAATGATGATGTTGAGTTCTGATTGGCTGTTGCAGGTGATGGAGGCGGAGCACACAAAGACGAGAAGCGAACTGCTGCATAAGGAGACGGCGGCCAAATACACAGCGGCGATCGGCCGCATGAAGCAGCTGGAGAAGAAACTCAAACGCACCATCAACAAGTCCAAGTAAGAGCTTAGAATAACCGAGCCAATCAGAGCTCTCCGCTGCTGGGATTGATAACGCTGACGTCATCTTCCTGTGTCAGAGCCGGAAAAAATAACAACAGAAAAAAGGCAACAAGCGTAGATGAGACTGACGCCGTAGAGGTTGTTGTCAGTCGACTTCCAGAAACTCTGACATCAACGTGTTTCTTCCAGTTTAAGGCCCACCTGGGACTTTAACTGGTCCCAGCAGCTGCCACCACATCCTGTATCGACTGAAAATGACATCACTACTGATTTGTTAAAGTAACATGAACACAACGTAATAATAACAATTCAGTCTGATTATCTGACTGTTATTTCACTTTGAAATATCTTAACTGAAGTGCTTTTGTGCTCATTTAATCATCACATGTAGGAAGTAGGAAGTGTATTTTGATAATTGACTAATTGTCATTTTTGAAGATAAAATTGTCCAGCTGTGGCCTGTGAGACATTTTTCACTATATTCTGACATCAACCGTTTACCAAACAACTGATCGATTAATCAAAAAAATAATCAGCAAATTAATCGATAATTAACCCTTTCATGCATAGTGGTCACTACAGTGGACAGTATATATACACGGGGGTTTTAATGGTGTAGTTGCACATCAGCCAACACAGTGGACTCTAGTGTGTCGTCCCAGACGCTGCCATCTATTGGCCAGCCTTTGTAAGTGCAACACAAATTACTCAAAACCAAGATGGCCGCCTGTCGACCGGAAACGCTCAGCAGCTCAGGAATATCTTGCCAATCCTTCTATAGTAACAGACCCTTGCAGGTAAATAAAAATTTGTAACATCAAGTAACAACTAACGAGTAATACAATTGTTAAAATTTCCAAGTATTGATTTTATGTTTGGAGAAAATGACAATTAATCATCTGTCCACTAAGTGGGACAAACTCCTTGAAAAATGCGTGTTTAAAGAAATGTATATAATATAAGTTTAAATATTTTTTTCATGCCTAAAGAGGAATAAAAACACTTGACCTGACTCATAATTCATTCATGAAAGGGTTAAATAATCATTAGTTGCAGCTATAAAAGAGTCAAAGTCAGACTTTTATTCTAATTAGCAAATTTGATGCTTTTGGCATCTAATCAACAAACGAGGTAACATATTGAATAGAAACTAGTGTTTAGTGTCAAGTGGTTCATTAGTTTCATACATTTCTAATTACAGTGACTGTTAGCCTTGCTAGCTTGCTGGCTAACTGTGTAGCTAATGATGCCCCAAAGTCCCAAAAAGCCCCAAAAAACCAAACACAGTTGAAGTGAACTGAATAGATTATAAAGATCTCTGAGTTTAACACACGTTATGTGTTTTCACAGTATTTGGAAACAAATTAACATGATTAATTGAATCTACAGTCAAATCATAGCAGTAGTGTGTTTTCCGTTAGCATTAGCTTCCGTCCTGGTTTTATATTTAGACATTAATTGTGTTCTTTGTCAGATGATGCAGCTGAGTCAGATCTCACTGTGAACAGACTCTGAAGCAGCCTCACCCAGCCTGGGTGACGTTAGCTGCAGACGGAGATCAGCAGTGATGTCATCTGTTGTTGCCCTCAAGTCTCCTTTACAGACACTTGAGGGATTGATTGTTAGACACTTAAGATCCAGAATCTTCTCTCTTCTGTCTCTCCAGCAATCACCAGAAACAGAAATGTGTCTTCTACCAGACAAAAAAACTGTCCAGACAAGTGAAACTGTTTGAGCGCCAGATGTTTTGGTCTTTGGAATTCATCAGACCACATCGCGGGTTTAACAGCTGGATTTTTATTCAGATTGCGTCAGGTCAGGGTTTTTTTTTTTCAAAGCAGCGTGATCAGATTGCACTTCTCTATTCAACTGAACGACTCTCTGAAGACTGAAACTTGGTCATGACCACATCTGTTTATTTTAAATAGTCAGGTGTTAAAGGGGAAGTCACGAGTTGATGCCCGTCTGCGATATCACAAGTTTATAAGAATGATATGACTGCTGTGCTGCACCTCAGAAACTTTGAAATGAAATAGAGATGCATAAAAATTCCAGGATGCAAAATTCCCCCTCATTATGTTTTTAATCTCAGTATCTCTGTAGACGTCTGAGCTCATTTCTTACACATTTTTTTTTTTATAAATTTCTGATGTATTTTTGCTCTGAACTTCTCACCTGTCATTCAACCATTTTATGGGTTTTCTGTTGAACTCTGGAGTTTTTATAGATACTGATACTTTAGTGAAACCATGGTGGCAGCTGCTGCTAATGCTAACGACCAAGTTCTTAACTGTATTCCAAATAAATCAGAAATGTGAAATATATCAGGTCTGTTGTCCTAAAGACAACTGTAAGAGCTTTCAGTGCCTGACTGAGAGAAGCAGAATTGGCATTTATTGGCATTTATTTATAAGAAAATGTCACAGTTTTACTCACAGTTCAGAGTAAATGTAGCTCAGAAAATGCTTCCAGTTATAAAAAATGTGGGAGAAAAAGCTGAATGAGCTGCTAGAATCTCACTGAGTAAGTTAAAAAAGAAGTTAAATGTTTTCACTGCAAATTGTATTTTAAAATCCAACCTTTTCATGGATTTTGTGTTTTTTTTCTCATTTCTTACTTCACTGAAAAATAAAAACTGAGACTGACTGTAGAAAAGAGAGAATATAAGGCATAAAAACACTCTGCACACAGATGGAAGCTGAGATGATGTCATCTTTAATGCATTTCTCTCTCCTTTCTTCATTTTTATGCTGTCTGGACCTTCGGAACTCTTTTCCCTGTAGAGTAAAACTATGTTTGGAGCTCAGGGGGGTTTTGTTTCTGGACTTAACCTTCAACTAAACTTTAGTTCAAGTACTGAGAAGTTACATAAGACCCTCCCTCAATTCCCACGTCTATACCTCATCGTTTCAGAGCCTGCGGACGAATCGTCAGCCTCCTTCTGTTACTGATGCTTTCCAGAGGCGGGAAACGCGTCTTTGGCCGAGAACAGTAAACGTGAAGACGACAGTGATACACGAACAGTTTGAGTTACGATGTTGTGAAGCAGCTCTGTAGTTATTAAGAAGCCCGAAAAAGTATTTAAATGAAAACTGAGTTTTCTATTAGTTGTATGTTTCCTTGTATATTAATGCAGAACAGAACTATTTCCATTAATGGTTAACGGCTTGTCTAAAAAGGGTCATAAAATAGTGGAAAATACCCGTTATTATAATTTCTTAAAGGTCATGGTGACATTTTTAAATGTCGTGTTTTGTCCAAAATCCAAAGATATTCAGTTTACTGTCACATATGATGCAGAAAAACCTCCAATCTTCACATTGGAGAAGCTGCAACCAGCAAATATTTGACTCCTTTGCTTAAAAAAAATGACTAAAACGATTATTTGATTATCAAACTAGTTTAAAAATGGACACATTTTCTGTTGATCGACTAATCGTTGCAGCTCTTAAAGACTGTGGACTACTGAACAGAGTTACATATATTATTCCTTAAAAATTCATTTCCTAACGTTCTTCCAGTTGTGTTCACTTCTATTTTCCGAGCTTACTGTCACATATGATGCAGAAAAAACCCTCTAATCTTCACATTTGAGAAGCTGCAACCAGTAAATATTTGGCTCAATTGTTCAATTATCAAATAAGTTTAAGAATAAACTAATTTTCTGTCGATTGAATAATCGTTTGCAGCTCTAAAAGACTGCGGACTACTGAACAGAAATCGATATATTATCCCTTAAAAATTCATTTCCTGGCGTTCTTCCCGTTGTTTTCACTTCTATTTTCTGAGCTTCTCTGTTAGAAGTCAGAAATCAAATCTCGATGGAATAAAAAGGTAAATGTGAGACTCTGAAACCTTCCACTGCACACCTACACAGCAGCACGTGTGAAGGATCAATGCTAGACTGTTCTATTATCACAGTGAGGTAAAAATAGCAGCCTATAAATAAATATACAGTACGACGACTCCACATGAATCACAACGTTCATGAGGAATGAAACTATTTTGTTATATCGTCTGTATCAAATGTTTCAGCTGCTTCCTCGTTCTGCTCATGAAACGGTGACATAATCTTATGAGGGGAAAATAAAGTATAAGTAACTTTTATAACCTTCGGCGGGTGAATTTTTCCGGCTGCACTTCACTTCCTGCTCTTGTAATCAGAAGCGACGTCTTCAGTGTATCGATTTTTCTCTCAGGATCCGGACTAACTGAGCCGTCAGCTGCCGCCTTGCTGTGTGTTGCCTCAGCAGGGGTGTTAATCCGTTCTGCATCATCCAGCATCACCCCCCCCCTCCCTCCTTTATCTCCCTCCCTCCTCCACCCCCCCCCCAGCCCCAGGTTACCATGGTGATGATGTGGGTACTGCTCTTTTTCTGGGTTATTCTGTATTTTTCCCCTCTGATCTAATCTTTTCCCTCTCTCTCCCTCTCTCTCTCTCTCTCTCCTCTGTCTCTCCTGACCTCTCCTCCCCTCGCAGGCCGTACTTTGAGATGAAGGCCAAGTACTATCTGCAGCTGGAGGTACGTGATTTAATCATTTACTTCCTTGCTGATCCCCTGTAAAGGTTATGAGGATGCTGTTCTAAACACCTTTCACCAAACACTCCAGACGTTTAGACTATTGACTCTCCGTTTCAGGGCTGCGGTGTTGATTTTCTCCTCACGTGCTGTAGATAACCGTGTGCCAGCTGTGATATTGTTATAAACAAAGAGCAACATATCAGTCTGGCAACACAGTGTTTAACAATAACATGCACGTTATCTAATTAGCACTAGTTAATAAGTAGCAGAGAAATTGCTTTGATTGCGGCTGCTTTCACTTTCATACGGACTTGAAAGGAACGCTGCACTGAAAATCTTTTTTTTGAGTATAAAACACTCAAAGGCGGCTTTGAAAAGTTAGAATTTTGCTCCTTCGCAGAGGACTGTAGCTGCAGGCTGGTTGGATTCACTGCAGTTATAAGAGTCACTATATCAAAATATCTACAGAGGCTTCTGTTGATCCATTTATTCAGTAGGTTTCAGATTTTTGGCCCCTTTTTTTAGGCGCTAAAATTGCATTTTCACATTAAGGTTTTGAGGTGAAATGGAAGAAAAGCATCACCAATAAAAATTGTGTGTTTGGTCTCATTCAGTCTGTATTTTAAGCGTTTTTATTCAGAAGCTAAAAATATGTTAGGAGGGAATGGAAATTCATATAAATAGCCGGATTTATCACCACAGACTGCTGAGAAAACTGCACCTGGGAGGAAAAAAAGCAGGTGTAAAATCTGCAGCTCTGTTTTACCAGAAAACACAAAGAGGAAGAGAGACTAAAGCAAAGAGAGACTAAAGCAAAGAGAGACTAACACAAAGAGAGACAGACACAAATTCAAATATGCAAAAGATGCATGAGGAAGTGACTTCACCAGAGCTCTGGTAAAGTAAATCTGTAGTCTTAATAAATACCTGCTAAAATGACAAATTGCAGTGACGTAAAGTGATTAAAAGTAGGGTCAAAGCAACAATTGTTTGTAACACTGTAATATAACTACATGGATCAACAGTGGAGAAGTGGATTAAGCTGCAGTCGCCAGTCGTCCGAGCTCACTACAGCATGAAGGAGCAAACTACAGACTGCAGATGTTGAATGTTTGATGCACAAAACACTGTTTTTTTTGTGGAGTTTTCCCTTAATGTGGGGCCAAACTTGATGGTTTGGTTTGGATGGAAAGTTACAAGAAAAACCTGAATAAATGAGTAGAGGAACATCATGAATGCAGATGTTTCCATACAGGACACGAGGGTCTTACTGAGTGGTTCGATGAGTAAATCAAAGGTCACCAGATCACGAGACAAACAAACCACCATCATCAAAACACCAAATGAAGGAAGATGATCTGGAAGACTGTTGTTCATCTCTCCTGTGGACTTAAAACAGTCTTTGAGAATCTTGTAGCAGACCAACATGGTTTTTAGTGATGTCGTTGTCCATCCGTCATGATGACCCGCCTCTCTCTCTTTTCTTTCCTCCAGAACCTGAAGAAGAATGTGGACGAGCGACAGGCCAAACTGTCTCAGGCTAAAGGCGAGTACAAGACGGCTCTCAGGAACCTGGAGATGATCTCCGACGAGATCCACGAGCGACGCCGCAGCTCCGCCATGGGCCCGCGGGGGCGAGGCGTGGGCGCCGAGGGCGACAGCGTCTCCGGGGACGATATCTCCAGCTTTAAGATGGAGTCTGACGGGATTTCCAGTAAGTACAGGAACTGCTGTTACTCCTCGTCCTTCGTTCTACATAAACCGCTCTATTTATGGCAAATATTGACATGAACCGCTGTAAGCTGCTCGCTCTTCAGCATGACTCAGACAGTTGTCCTGACGAGATAAAAGGCCAATTAGTAAAGGTCAAACCGTCTCATGTTGTCACTCCGCTGTTGACCTCCACAGCAGCTGCTCACCTGGTGACTGTAAATGTCAGCTGTAATGAGATTTAGTCACCGTTCGGTTGTCATTTAGCCTCCATCGGTGTTAAATCAGGGCAGTAACTTTTAGAATAGAAATAGAGAGAAAGAAACAGATTTCATGCCTCCGTGATAATGAAAAGATAAACTCTTGTAAAGCTGCTTTTCCACCTGGAGTCACTTGTGAAGTGGAGACTCTTAAGGAGCGATGCTGACGTTATTATCTCACAGAGCGAGCTCTTGTGTGTTTTCTATGAATTCCTGGTTGTGATTCTTGGAAAGTCTGATAAGGTTAAAAGTGTTTCAGAGAAAAACAGGAACAGCGGATTCAGAGGATTGTTGACAGAAACAGTTCAAGTTGATATGAGTTTAAGAGTCTGTCTGACGGGCTCGCAGTCACACATGAACATGTGAAATATCGCATTCATTATCCTAAACTTTACCCTCAAACAGCCCTTTGAAGATGAAAGAACCAGAAAATAAAATATGTCCTCACTTCTCAAGCCTAAAATATGCTGTTTATTCAATTACTGTTTAAATGATCACAAAAAAGCCTTCACCTCTGCTGTGTAAAGAGTATAACAAATATATACACACAGTTTTCTACAGACATGAACGCACCACGACTGATTTCATAATATCCTCAGTCACTAATGTGAATTAGCAGCTGCACATGTTCAGCTAATTAACATACCAGTCACTGTGTGCATGAAGATGTTTCTAATTAACAGTTCAGGCTGTTAACTGACTGACTTCTGCTGTCCAGGAATTAACCAGCAGTATATTAAAGGGTCAGTTCACCCAAAATATAAAAGACATCTTGGGGGCTGAAAGAGGAGCTAGAAAAGATGTGGGGAGTGAAGGCAACAGTGGTGCTAGTGGTAATCGGAGCACTGGGGGCTGTAACCCACAAACTGGGAGAGTGGCTCCAGCAGATTCCAGGTACAACATCTGAGGTCTCTGTCCAGAAGAGATACCCTCAAACTCCCAGAACTCTGGTAGAGGACTTGAGCTTGAGGAAGACACACCACCACTCCCCATGGGAGGATTTTTTTTCTTGTATATAATCATAAATATATCTTTGGTTTTATATGTCTATGTTTTAAGGCATTTGTTCCTTCAGCACCACCTGAGCTGCTGCCCTTTTGGCCCTTCTGCTGCTTCAGGAGACCCCTGGACCAGCCAAACCCGAAAGTCCTCCTTCAACACTTGTGTCCACTAGCGTGTTCTCGGGTTGCTGCCCAGACAGGCAACAATGACCTTCCAGTCATAACTCTGATAAGAAATATTCCCTATAGAAAAACTGTTGTCATTTGAGTGAACTGACCCTTTAAATTTAAACGCATTGCTTCAGTTGTTTGTCAGTAAACAGTCCAGATCGGTGGCAGAATATGGCAGAAACAAGCTGAAGGTTATAAGTCTGCGAAATGGAAATCTACCCGCTGCATCCTATCGGCCTTGACTATGGAATAAATAGGGTGGCGTTACCATGGTAACCGCAGAGCAGTAGAGGTGTCCAATTCAAGGCAGACGGCGTGATTATAAGTTAAAAGATAAACCCGTTAAAAAAAAAAAAAAAAGAAGAGAGAGAATGAATGCAGCTGCAGCGAGCGCTGACGGTGCTTTTGTGTTCTCTGATTTATGTCTGGGAAAATGAAACACCTCCGCTGACAGTTTAGAGTCGTCTCAGTTCTATTTATATCGCTGTTTACTCACACTCTTTTTTTTTTTTTCTCTCCTCCACATCTTCACCTCCTTCATCTCTCCTTTTTCTCTTCTCACCACTTTCATCCTCCCTTCCTCACCTCTCCTCCTCCTCTAATCCATTTCCATCCTTCTTTCCCCTCTGTCTGTCTCGTTCCCTCCTTCATCACTTCATCCTCATCATCTTGCTCCCTTTGTCTCCTTTTATACTCCTCTTCCTCCCTCCTCTCTCCCTCCCCCCTGCAGTGACGTCCGTGTGTTTCGAAGACGAGGCGTGTGGCGGCGGCGGCAGCATCATGTCGGAGGAAGACTCGGAGACTCACTCCACCTGCAGCCTGGGTTCGTCTCCCAGCAGCCCTCAGGAGCTCCTGTCGCCCTGCCCCTTCGCCAGCTCTTCTTCCTCCTCCTCCTCCTCCTGCACATCCTCGTCCTCCGCCTCTCCGTCGCCCACTCCCTCCTCCTCCTCGTCCTCCCCGGCTCCTCTGTCCAGACCCTGCAGTCTGGACCTCCCCAGCACCGTGTCGCTGTCCGACTTCGGCCTCATCTCGCCGGTGCTCGGGCCTCGCAGCGAGTGCAGCGGAGCGTCGTCGCCTGAATGCGACCTGGAGAGAGGTGAGAGATGGGGAAAATCTTGGTGTATCAGATTCTGTGTTTCAGCATAATAAATCCAGATGAAGATTTATGAATAATAATAAAACACAGACACAAAAACATAGATGCATTTATCAGCTGGATGTTGGGGGATTAGTAATTTTTAGTGTAGTTGCAGAAATGTTCTTATGCCTGGATTTTCGTACATTTTATAAATTAAGATCCAGTTTAGATGCAATTTTTCCTCAAACCAAATGATGATTATAACAAAGAAATTGTCCCTAAAAAGAACTCAACAATAAAATAAACACAGTTGCCTTTGTTTTGCCCCTCTAGTGTTGAATTCAGCCTCCAACAGCACATGTAGTCGTGAATATTTAACCACTAAAAACTTAGTTAATTCAAACAGTAAAACACAGAAGAACCTGAACAACCATAAATCGGCCTCTCAGACGTATTTTCTGATATTTGCTCATCACTGACGACCGATAAGTAACAAGAAATTACAGCACAGAAATGCCCAAAGATATGTTTTCCACCAGAGAGCACTGATAAGTTTATTTTCAACTGTAAAATATCTTATTATACACTTACATATCTTGGTCAAAAATTTCCACTGCTACGCTGACGACACTCAGCTCTATCTCAGTACCCCCCCAGTCTCTAATCAACTGCCTACAGGAAATAAAATCTGTAAAGCATCCTTCGGTGTTTTGAAAGGCGCTATATAAATCTAATTTATTATTATTATTATTATTATTATTAAAACTCTTAAATAACTAAATCGGGTAATCAAGAATGTTAGTTTATATTTGTTAATATCATAAATTTCATATTGGTCAATATATCCTAAAGCCTCTCAAATATTGATATTGCTGTTGGCCTAGTAGCAGTCGGGCTTTAATAGAAAGTAATTGCATATGTAGTTAACTGGTGTGTTTGTACAGATTGATAACAGCTAAAACAAAGATGAAATAAACAAAATATAAAACAAACTTGTAGGAAAACTGACTTGGTTGGTGCACGAATCTAACTGCACATGAAAGCCTCCATCAGCAGTAAAATAGGTCTGTTTGTGTGCGGCACGTGCCGTTACACGGGGGCAGAGAAGAAGAAAACAGGGGAAGTGAGATGGATGATGTTTGTGAATCTATTCTGGGTAAGACGTACGATGTCCTGCTCTACCTGCTCGGCTCGCACCCGCTCCGCTGCAGGAGCCTATTAGTCAAAGTGACAGCGAGCCGAGTGCTTCACCTGCACAGACAAACACATCTGCAGATCCTCCATGATAGAGGAAATGAGTTCACTACACCTCAGTCAGTCTTAATAAATAACTAGCTGTGTTTGTGTGTGTCCAACTGTTATTCACATGAATGAGATTTGGGCCAATACGGTATTTCTATGATGTGTTTTCCTTTGCTGGTGTTGTTTCACTTTTAGGGAAGAACATTATTTTACTTTTTCAAAAGCTAGATCAGTGTTTCTAAATAATTTCACTGGTTGTTGAACATGTGTGGGCGCAGCAGCTGCCACTATCAATGAAGATCTGGGCACATCTGCTAAAAACTAAGTTGAGATTATGTCTAAACTTAGTTTTTAGCAGATTTAGATTTGAGCAGGATTTTAAAAATTCTTGATAATGAGCCTTTAAGGCAAGACAAGTTTATTTGTACAGCACATTTCAACAACAAGGCAATTCAAAGTGCTTTACATAGAGCATAAAAGGCATTAAAACAGAATATAAAAGCAACACAAGTAAAAAGACATATAAAAACAATTAAAAAGTGTTAAATTTGGAAATAAAAAAGAAGCTAAAAAGGGAATAAGACGGATAAAACAAGATAATAAAAGTAACAGTGCAGTGTAAAATATTAACCCTTAATGTGGTTTAATGAAAGACAAACAAAAAAAACACATAACTAGCAAATATATTTGGTAACCATTCTTTAAACTTAGCTATTAAAAAGTTGTGACCAAGATATAAACTCAGTGGGACATTTTACATTTAAAAAAACATCCTTGTTGCTGTATAATTATGGGTGATGTTTTACCTAAATTAACTCAAACATAGCTTTGGCATTTCTGTACTTGCAAGTGAAAGTTTTTAGACGTGTAGGTTGTATTAAATACTCATTTAAATGTTGTTGAAACAGCAGTTATATGTTATGCAGATGTCTAACAACATGCAACCAACATTAGCTTAGTTTTCATCTTGACATCTTGCATCGATGCTTAGTGGGATTTTTTTTTTTATCCTCCGAGGAATTCAAAATGTTTCTCCACCCATTAGAGCTTAAAAACCTTCCTCTTGTATAATTTATGGCCGTCACGCTCATGAAAAAAAGCAGCATTACTTATTGACTGACCTTCTCCTGTGCTGCAGGTGAACGGGCGGAAGGTGCAGAGGGGGATTTGGACAACGCTCCCACCGCCGCCACCAACAACAACATCAGCTCCACATCCAGCACCAAGAAGAGCTTCAGCCTGGAGGCACGCTTCAGCTTTCTGAACCTGCGACGCCCGCGCGCCGCCAGCGCCAAAAACACGGACAACTGTTCCCAGAAGGCCGAGGCCGGGCAGAGCGGCGTGGTCTTGGTCAAAGGAGTCTGAAGAATTTAGATTTTGACTCTGCCTCGACTCGTTCTGACCTAAATTCTCTGATAAACTATTATGAGCTGTTTATAAGCTACCTGCCACAACTGCACTCCATTTCCAAACTCCATGGTCAAAGACAGACTTTGAATGTCTTAGTCGGTGTATGTAAAGTTTCCTGTACATCTTGGCAGCGTTGTTACCCCCCCATTTCCCTTTTATGAAGGACTTTGCACCTTTGGACTCTCGAGCCTGAGAAATAAAGAGCACTGTTATGTTGAAAATGTGTTGGTGAAGGGTGAAAACGCTTCTGTCACAAAAGCAAACGTACACTAGCTGCCTGCGTACGACCTTTTGACTTGGGGAACATCTTAAAACTGTTGTATCCTTATTGATTAAATAACTGGTATAACTGTTGTTGAAATTGAGAATTTATTACTGTTTCAATGGCACTTGGCATGCTTTAAACCATGCAGAGGTGATTTGTGTTTAGTTCAACAGGTAAAGGAATTTAAGTCACATGTGGAGATGTTCAATAAATAACTGGTCTCTTAACCTCCTGCTATACGCTCCTGTATTTGATATGTGACTTCTGTTTTCTTGATGATTGCTCTCTACTAGAAAGGCATACATTTAAAAAAAAAAAACAAAGTTGCTGATATTTAAGCACAAAATGTCTTCTCAATACAAGGAAAGTCACATTGCAGGTAAACGCTGCATGTCGTTGCTTAAAACAATATTTAAACAGTAACTTATACCAAGCTGAAACAGTGTTTCACTGCCCTTTCTGGTTTAAGATGATGCAACTTTTGAAAGAAGAAATAACAGAATTTTCCTTTTACAAAATAAAGTCAAACACACCTTTGCACAATTCAATACACTGCTTTTGCTGCCACTGCCTCACCATGTCTGGTATGAACAGTAGCTAATGGTAGCAAATTCTGGCTAAAGTTAGCAAAGTTAGCAGTTAGATGCTCTGTAGCTGACTTTAGTACACTGACTCTATCACACTTTATGCCACTGTTGCATGTTTTAGCTTGTCACAGGTAAACATTTCAATGGTTTTATCACAAAATTTGAAGAGGAAGTAACAAAACAGGGAATTTGAAGCTCCGTTAACCTGTAATTTCCACTTGTGGCCACTTGTGACCACCGTTCAGCTTACAGTTTTGAGTTTGTCGCACCTTTTAACCACACCCAACAGTGATGTCACAGTGTACTGACACACCCCTGGAGTACACTCGTACATCACTGGAGGTCATCAAAAGATTTTCAGCTGCTGTTAAGTTGCTCTTTAAGTTCTGATGGTAAAATTTAGGTAATTAAAATGTTTTCCTCATTGGAACACATTTTAAAAAAAAAAATGTTTCAGGAGGTTAAACTGGAATTGTAGTTCTTATGTACTGTTGATTGTATTATTGTTAATATAATATTTTTATATGTAATATTTTGCTTTTCTGACGTGGTTTGACTGATTTCCTAAATACATGTACATCAGTTCATCACAGGTACGATTATTATTATTAGGTAGCATTATGCAGCAAATTAACAGTTTTTCTGGCAGTTTATATCTACAGAAAATCTGCTCATATGAAAACATTATTTTGGCAACTAATGTTGTGTAACTGGTCCTCTGTCTTGTTACACTCATAATGGTCTGGGAAAATTCAAAAACAAGATATGGCTGGAAAAGGGCAGAGAAACAATGGATACAGAAACAACCCAAAAATTCTGAGTAAAAATAACATCTAATGGGTTTGATTTAATTATTTAATTTTTTTGGCTTGTAAAGGTTTCCATCTGTTCTGTGTTTATAATAATAATTACCCTTAAATGTATCACTCACAGCTCCATGTTTCAACTCTAGATCTAGCTGTACAACTGCAGAGGGTGGTGGCTCACAAACTGAGAACTGTGGTGTTAAACTAGATGATTGAGGATTTAATTTTTCCACTATACACTCCAATTTCTAATTTATCAGTGCTGCTTTTATGTGGCGTCTGAGAAATGAGCCTTCGCCCTCTCCTGGTCATGGTGTGTCCCTCAGGGCTCCGCACTGGAGTCCCTATCATTTCCCACAAACCCCATCTATGTAAGCACCAGCAGCTTATGTTGAAAAACGAAGCAATATGAGGACATCTATGCTAAATATTCTCACAGTAAAAACAGGAATTTTTGAACATAAAAAAAGAGAACATTGAATGAATTTGGAGAAAAAAGCATACTGTTTTTGAAACCAATGGTGGATTATGTTGTTAAAGAATTTTACAGGCTGACAGAATGATTCATAACATTGAGGACAGTTTTGTGTTGAATGTTTGAGACGTTGTCACAATAGTTTGACTTCTCATAACTTTTACAATTTTCCCTGTGCAGATGCCATGTGAGTGAAGTATCAGGCTATGTAACTGGTTCCTTCAGCCCCCTTTAGCGTTAGCATTAGCATACCTTAAATGAAATCCAGATTTACTGCCAGTGCTAGCCTGAGTTTATTTCATTGAGAGGTTTAGTGATGAATACTGTCAGCCAAAGGATTGTTTTTCAAATGTTTATCTGCAGTTTACAACCAATAAGGGTAATTTAATAATTAGTGCACTCACGTTGGAAATAATTTCCTCACTTGTGCCCTCAAAAATATTTAATTTGTTCCTTCAGATTTAAGGATAAAGCTGGTGATATTTATTTTTGTATTCAACAAATCCCATGAAAAGACCCAAAACCAACAATACATCAGTCTCTCCAACCTTACCGAACCAATACTCTGACTTCTCTCCCCGGTTGGTGGCATTCAGCCCCATTCATTCCTACTGAAGATGTAATTTTTTAAAAATGTGTCACAAAATAATGGTTTCATTTTTTAAAAATGTTGTTGAGAACTACTTTTAGCGGTGGATTAATACACATTTGGAACTCCAGTGAATTGTGATTTTCAGACAATATCCTTATCCTTTCACAGTGTTGCATTATCCTTTTCTTTCCTTTTGTTCTTTTCCTCCTCGACTTGGTTTAATTACAGTTTTATTTTCATCTCAGACTGAGATACATGTAGATAAACTCAGCATGTTTTTGGTTGTTACTGTGAACACAATATTGTGTTAAAATTCAGATTCAAGGTTATAGATCAGTGACCTACCCTCCACAAGAGAGAAGCCGGGGGGTAAATTAAGTAATTTGAGAGCATAATTTAATAATTTTTGGACATGAATTATCATAAAACTCTTCGCCCAAACACCTGCCAAGTAGAGAAGTGCTTGGCTATGAGAAAAAAAACAGAAGGGTAAGATTTTACAAATGGTAAACATCTGCGTCATCACCGTTGTAATGCTTTTAAGAAATGTAAGTAAGGAAGGTGGTAAATATGTGCTGGCCTTTTTCCTACTGTTATCTTAAATGTGAATTATGTGTGTGAACGAAATGTGATATCTGTATATTTCTGTACATCTGTGTCACTTTTTCATGTGGAATTAAGGATATAAAAACATGACCAGCCTCCTCTCTTCTTGTAGCTGTACTGTATGTGTGCAGAGGGTGTCCAGTCCTCTGCATCGTCTCTCAGCAGCTTATGTGCCTGTTTTTCAGATAAAGAATAAAATAAAAGGATGTTCACTTCATTGTCATCCTGGTTCATTTGAAGTTCACTGGTCCAGCTTGAACTGGACGTCCTTTATCCTCATAGACTCGGTCATGATTTTGATTTTTAACCTCCAGTGTGACACAGAAGGGCAGCACACACACTCTAATAAACAGTTAAGTTTCCTAAAAGTAACTGCATGATGGTTTGCTCAGTGATTTGGGTAAGTAAAAGGGTTATTAAGCAATTTGACTTCAATCAACAAACAGTTGGAATTTCATTAACATCAACCAGCATCTGGCACATCTTAAGAGAAGCTGTAAAAAAATCCAAATTATCACATTACAAGACCACATACAACCTCCTGCTGCTGGAAATACTTACCAGAACATCAAATATGGATTCATCCACCGCTGAAAATAGCCCCTTACAAATGCTCTATTTCCTCCTTTTTGAGTTATGTTAGCTAAACATCACAGAGCCCAGCTGTTTTAGTAAACTACTGAGCCTTTTTTTTTTTTTTTTAAAAAAAACATATCTAAATTAGGAATTATTTAGGAAAGCTAAACCAGACATGAAAAGGGTCACAGATCTGAGTAAAGGTTATATTCAACATTACATGTACTGGAGTTTAACCCTAAACTCTTGGTTCTGTGTAGAAACTGGTGAGCTGAGATTCACAGCTGGTACCAAGTCAACCTGATCAGACAAGCGAATATGTATTAAATTCAAAGGGCTGCAGTTGTGCTGCATTTACAAGGCAAACTAATAACTTTATTTGCATAGCACCTTTAATACAAAAAAACATCCTCTCAACTTTAAATTCATTTGCAATTAAGGAAAAATATGAGATTTCCATCACACGAAGCATGTGATTAAATACGCCTTGCCATAGAAGCAAGTAATTATGTTTCCAAAGTTATTAAAGTATATTTCAGTCTCACAGTTATTGTCTTGCAGAGACAACGTGGTTATTAAAAAAAACTTTATGAGCTTAATTTCCAAGTTGTCACCGTGGCAACATGACGTGATGTGACAGTGGCTGCATGTTGTTTCTTACACACGTGCTTCTAACAGCTCAGTCGACTCTAATTCGCTTACATAACCATTTCTTTCTTCTTTTTTTTTCCCATGACCGTCTTCCCCTTTACACACTTAAATCAAGCTTTCAGCCTGTTTACTTGTCAGTGTTGTTGACACGTAGGGATGATAACATCAGATAAAGCTCATGTCTCGTCAGTGCGTCGCCTATGGCAGGCAGCGACCCCAACCCTATCCTGTCCCAAAATAAGCACATTATTCTCGTTCATTATTTTAATCAGTTATTTAAAGATAAAATTCTGTGTACATAACTTTGGGAGGAGGGTGTCGGTGTTTGGACTCTGCGGCTGAACAAATGTTTCTCTTCCTGTATGAATTTACTCTGTAAATTAGAAAACAGCTTTGCTGCTGTCGATTATCGGGGTGCTGTGACCTCTGTACTGCTAGTAGCTGATGACAGCATGAACTGTATAAATCTATAAATATAAATGTTAATGTCTTCAGTCTGAGGAGCTGTGACTGACACATTAACCTGATTTTAACCCCTCCACTCAACAACATGTTCTTCTTCTCTGTGCAGAGTTTGTTTTCATTGTTGTGTTTTTCTGGTGAAGTACTGGACACTTTCTGATTTTTGGGCCTGCATCCCAAGATATATATCAGTCTTTGTTAAACATAAAGTATTTCATCATCAACATCATCTGACAAAATCACATGAATAACATCCCTTCATAGAGCTGGTTTGTTACTTCTCAAGTACTCTGGATTCGTCTACTACTAAAATTAAACAAGCCTGGGAAGATGAGCCTGGTATTGAGATTGAGGATGAAACATGGGATGAAGTATTAACTAACATTAAGTCTTGCCAGATAAACACTAGGCTCCAACTGCTCCAGGTTAAGGTAGTTCATAGATTACACTAACCTCTCTCCACTATGCAATAGATGTAACGCTGCAGAAGCTACTCTTGCACATCTCTTCTGGACTTGCCCCAAACTACACAACTTCTGGTCTCTCATTTTCCATCATTATAACACCCGACCCTGAAACTGCTCTGTTAGGAGACTCCAACACTTTGAAAAATTTGGATTGTAACATACGTATTGCTTTGATTCATGGTATGATGATTTGCCAAGAGATGTATCCTGAAACTGTGGAAGTCTGATCTAGTTCCCACGTTTGAGACCCGGCTGAAGGAACTCATAAGCATCCTGCATGTGGAAAGACTGAGATATGAACTTTCTGGTAACACTCTGAAGTTCTCCAGGATATGGAGTCCAGTGCTAGAGCACATGAAGGACCAATGATACTCTCTTTACCCTCCTATCTTGCTCATGTACCTGTTTGATAATATGGACAGCTGTACAGTGGACTGGTGGTTCTTATCCTTTATTTCCTCATTATTGTTTATTTACTTGTCAATGTCTCCTTGTCACTTACTTAATGTAACTTAATTTGAAAATCTTCACAAATAAAAGGTTAAAAAACAAAACAAACATCCCTTCATGATTCAGAAGTACATTTGAATGAATTTCATTCCTATCAAAATAAAAGCCCCATTTCCCTCCCAAATAAATCGATGAATAAAAAAAGCACAGACGGGAGCAGGTTTGATTTTCTGTATTCAAAGTTTGAACACGTCACTCTACCAAACATTTAGTGCAAGTTCTGCAAACATTACATCATCACTCATTCAGCAGGTTCCTGCAAGATTGTCCTGCTGCATCTTTCAATGTGTCGGCTTGTTGCCCAATTAAAAAGACGTAACCGAATATGGTGAAATAAGATTATGGTATTCATGACAGTAATCATTCATCACTAATAAACAAGTAGACATTTGACAGAAGTGCTTGGCAATGTATCGTTAAAGCTATATTTCACTCTGGCAGAACATTTCAACCTTTCACCCTACAGACATAATTATCTCAGTTACAGTCGTCAACCTGTCAGCACTGGTGTTATTTTGAATTATTTTAACAGCAATTATGGGTGAAAATTGTCACAATGCTCCTGCAGAAAGAATAGCTTTACTGTGAACCAGGTCGCAGTTTATCACTGTTGCAGCTAAATTACATAATTTGCACATGAAATAATGGAGACTTTGTATATTTACTGAGACAAATAAGACAGATGACTCTACGCTACAAGGCTGCTCTCTCAGCCAGAGCGTCTGGTCGACATAATGAACATCATTTAAAAAGGTTTATGTGCAAGAAAGTGACAATCCTGTTTGAAGCCTCTAAATGCACAGCAGCTTATTAAGAGGATAGAAAACTCAGCTAATGAGTTGATCAGTCATTTGACGAGCAGAAGACAAAAAATTTGCTCGTTCTTCTTCTCAAATGTGAGAATTTGCTGCTTTTCTCTGTTTTATATCAGAGTAAAATGAATATTTTTAGGTTTCGTATGGTTGATCATACAAAACAATTTGAAAGAGTCACCTTGAGATCTCTGGGGGGGTTTTGAGGTTATAAACTAATCACTTATTTGAGATTTAATGATCATTTCTTGCAGACCGTTGCCGTGGCAACAGGGCGCTGTGCACTGAGCGAGGACAGTCGAGTTTTTAACCGAGGTCAACGGCCTTCATCAACAAACTGAGTTTGCTCAGTTGTCATCATGTGACCATCACCAGCCCCATGACAACTGAGTAAACTCGTCATTGCTGATGAAGACGTTGTTGAAAGTACCAAAAAAAGCTAGAAAGTGGACCTTTAGTTAAGAATATCTGTCCAAATACTGTTCATAAAGGTCATAAATAGACTTTGATTCATTTACTTTTCAAATTGGCTTCTCTCTAGATAACTCTAGATAAAAAGTCGAATCGATGCAACGTAACAGAGAGAAAAAAGGTCCACGGTTCTGTTTCCTTTCGGCAAGTCACGACGCAATTCAAAGGAAGTCCAACCGAGAGTCAATGACATTTGTTACTTTGACTCACAGTTAGTAACTGTTCATGCACACATTTTTTGTCTGAAACACAACTCTGAGTGTGAAATCTGCTGACTGCTTCCACATGACGCAACGTAATCTCTACGTGTATTTTCATTTTCAGCGTTGCCGATGTGTTCACAGCACATCTGAGGAAGAACTGAATCTAATACACCAGTTCACTAAACAAGACTCGGTTGCCAAGGAATTTGTGACTCAACTACAAAGCTTTGCTAGTGTCGTAGAGTTAAGCAGCGTAGAATATAGCGACTACATTATTACATAACAGACTGCTGATGGGTGTTTGCGGTGTGGAAAGTTTCCATACTGTAAACTGAGGAAACAAGGTGCACACAGTCAGATGGTTCTATGTGAAGAAACAAAGTGACAGATTCATTCCCATGTACTGTAAAAAAAAATTAGAAATATGTCAACATAAAAGTAAATAGAGGATGTGTACTTGGCAACACGTTACAGTTTTTTTTACCTGTAAAAGGTGGATAGCAACAGTCATACATTTACACACACACACACACACACACACACACACACATACAGGTACTTTATAACACATACACTGTGTGATAACTGTCTCCAGCAGTGCTGAGTGCTGACATGAGGCCTGTCAGTGAAATCAGGCTGATATTTCTCACTCCGCCGTCACATCCACAGACAACATGAAGAGACATCATTCTACCGCTGCCGTACTGGATTCCCTGTGGTGCTGCTCTGCTGCACTGCTCCTGAGAATTTAAAAAAAAAAACAAAAAAAACCTTCACGGTTCATTTAAGTAAACTAACTTTCCTTTTTTTTTCTTCCACCGGCCACAGAGGCTCTGACGGACTCTGAAACAGCTTTTATTATTTTGTCAGAGACTCTTCAGACTATTGAACAGTTTCATCATCAAGCAACTTCTTCTTATTCAAGTAGTTTTGCAGCAGTGAGCATCTCAAGCATCTTGTGCTGATTTATCAGAGGTTATAATGACCCTAAATATTATTCCTTTCTGCTTTATTATTTTATTGTATTTATAGCTCAGAACAGCCTGGTTTCTACTCCAGGTGGTCTTTCTATTTTCAGTGGAGAAGCGACAGTGTGATATATAGAAGCAGCTGAAGCATATAGCCCGACAAAGCTTTTTCTTTGCTCCTTATTATTTGTCAGAGCTTGGATGAATTCACTAGACAGCTGTCAGATCAAGTTGTCTGTACACTAGACGATTGATGGGTCTCTCTTACCGAGATATCATCATCATCCCTTCTTATATCTGACTGGATGGACGTTTCACTCGCTGTAACTCGCCTGATTTTTGAAAATGAAAAGGCGGTTGTTCTAGAGACAACGGCAAATTTCATCCCAAATCTCAGCTATCATCATTACACCTACATGTGAAAGTTAAACATCTAAATCCAAAACCATGGCCGTTAATCTCCTGCTATAAATCCTCCACTCTGGTTTCAGGTTTTCCACCAGGCTGCAGGGATTTGCTCCCATTCAGCCACAAGAGCATCACTGATACTGGGTGATAAGGTCTGGCTCGGAGTCAGTGTTCCAGTTCATCCCAGAAGGTGTTGGATGGGGTTGAGGCCACATTCTTCCACACCAAACTGGGAAAACCATTTCTTTACAGAGCTAGCTTTGTGCACAGGGGCATCGTCATGTTGAAACAGGAAAGGGACAAACACAAACTGTTGACATAGTTAGAAGCACTCTGCTGTAGAAGATTAAGATTTTCCTTCACTGGAATCAAGGGGACCAAACCAGGATAAACATCCCCAAACCAAAAGTAAACTAAAATACGTGGACAGGGATGTCCACAGGTGTCCTCCTACTTCTCTGAGGAAGTTACTTTCCCTGTGTGGAATCTCAAAAACTTCATAATATTCCAGAAACTCCAAAACCAGGTACTAAGAATACACTTCTAGACTGTTGAGGTGCTCATTGCGGCAAAAGAGAACCTGAAAAGAAGCCTAATTTTGCAGCTCGTGGCTGACAGCTGGTGTTTATTTCAACCTGTTACTCCTCCACAACCAGTTGAATCCAGGATGTGGTCGGTGAGATCCCTCAGACCGAAACTGCTGTATTTATTTTAAATATTCCATCTGGTGGTTGTAAGCTCAGTTCACTGGAGATAAATAGACATACTGTGTCTATGTTGCCGCTCTAATCATCGCTCTCTGTTTGGTGAAATTTTGGTGAGACTTATTTGTTTTCTGTCACCAAACGTCTTGACTTTTTATTCCACTCAGAAGTTCCTCTTGTTAATAATTTATTCCTTTACTATAACTCTGTGATATCCTCAAGCTGCTGTTGAAGCCAAGGATGTGTCCATTTACCTCTGCGAAGGTTTTAAGTGAGAGAAGACGGGGAAAAGATTGTACCAGTCACATTCTGGGCTCTTTGGGTTTTTACTGAGGCCTTGTTCACCTCATCACATCCAAAGTTCAGTTTCAGAAATACCCAATGATATTCTATATCCTTGCAAATCTCTCTCTCTCTCCAAATCCCTGCCCCCGTCCTCTTTCCAGCTCCGTCTTCACTGCAGCTGAGAGACTTTGAGGGGTGCGGTGCTGGCAAAGTCCAAGAAGAAGGGTCCTTCCTGTTTGGGGAGGAAGGTGGTGGGAATGACGTTGTAGATGCCTGCTGGGACGTGTTCGGCTTCCATGTAGCAGAAGCCGCATCTGGAAAAAAAAAAGAGAATCAGTTCAGAGCGGGAGGCGACACAGCATCACAGTTTCAATCCAGATAAAAAAAAAAAAAAAAAAAAAAAAACAGTTACAGACTAATTTGCAAAACGCTATTGACTTAATGTAGCGTTACACAGAACAGATGAGTTTACAGCAGCATGTATATAAAGACATGTTATCTCCAGGGACACGTGGCCGACCTATGTGACATCCTCGTTGCGCTCATTTGTGTTGGAAATTCCTGTGGAGACGGTCACAATGAGTTCTTGTCTGCTTGACTCGGTCAGCGACTGTTGCTGATGCGCGTCTGCAAACTCACTTTCACACTGTATGCGATGTTACAAACACACTGACACACTCGCTGATGACGTTCTTTGTTCGTTTTAATTAATTCCCAACTGAGTGTTTGATCTCATGAAATCAGATTTGTCTTTAATTCTTCGGAGGACAATGTGGTGCTTTAACGCTCACGTTATGCATAAACGTGTGACTAATACTGTTTAACACATGCAGGTGGTCTTTGGGTAGACTGCCTTTTGACAGCACGTGGCTCTGTTATGTTTCTACATTTAGATTTTAGTTTTACTTAGAAGTGAAGCAATTTCTCCCACAACTCTGTAGAAGAAGAGAACACAATGAAACAGATAAAATAATGAGCCTGGTTAAACACACACTAATAATAAGGCAAATAAGGACTGTTGAATTCAGGAAAAGTAGTGAAGTAATAAATTGATCTTCATTGGACATGAATTTCTAACCAAGAGCCTTCAGAGTCGAGCTGGTCAATGGTGGAGTTATTGAACCATGTTTGCATGATCAGGTTTGGTTTATAAGTTGTGCTCTACTAACACATGTACAAGTACGCTCATGATATACAGTCTACTTTCTTCTTTTATTGTCTATTTCGTAAACTCTCTTTAATTTCCTATTTTGTGAGTATAAATCGTGTTATTATATTATAGTTTATTTGATGTTTTTAATGTGAAGCACTTTGTAACTTTTGTTGTTTTGCTGGATAAATAAATCTTTACTTACATTATGTTTTCGTTCAACAAAACTTCTTCGCGCTCGGACTCGCAAAAGGACGTGATGTCACGTTTCTGATGCGAGTAATGATTGATCAGAGCAATCACAAACTGTAAACAGTGTGCGACGCTACGTTTTATAGTCTGGTTGTGTGATAATGTACTAAAACTGGTGACAAAACACACTAGAATATAATATTTTCCATTTTCCATTCGACACGGCGCAGCAGTGTTTCTATTGGCTGATCAAGCACATCTGCTCGGTCAAAGGTGAGCTGAGATGAACTCTGACCTTCACCTCTCCAGCCTATCGCACTGAAACAGGAAACGCTAGAATTTGTCCACCAAGCGAGCTCCTAAAGAAATTAATAGGACACAGAGTGAATACTCATAGTACAGAAGTGTAATGTGATCGTATCTTTACATGCAACACATGAAACTGTGGGAAACATGGATTCATTGTCTGATTACATATGAGACAGTCTTGTAGAAATGAGACCAACCAGTAAAATACAACGTGGAAACGTCTCCGTCATTAACTTATAGTTATGTGTGATCGTTAAGAGTTTCTATCATGACACAGTTTCCCCTTGAATAACTTTAACAGAGCAACACTGACCAGTAGACATGTTGACAGTCTACTTTATGAGAGCATGAAATGTGCTTGTGTTTCATAATATCGTAACATAAATTACCGAGTTATGTAACATTTCGAATGTTCCGTGTTTCTCTACAAGCATTCAAATCTATTATTACTTGTAACGAATTAAATTATTGACTGTTATTTGCTTTATTTCTTGTCCACTGCTGTGTCCACACAGCGAGGTTGGATAATAATTTCACGTTATCGTTGTGTAATGATGGTAAATGACTGTGAAGTCCCGACTTCCAAGCAGGAAACCGGTTAGAGAAGGTGATGAGATGGTGGTTTTTCTCTACTGATGCCTGGTCCTCAGTATGTTTCTGTTAGCTGTTAGGCCTGATGTACCTGTAATCTCCACTGCTCTTCTTCTGGAAGGCAGCCGGTCCCGGATCCCCGACATTCGACACTGTCACCATCTCAAAACCGACACTGTACTGCCTGCAGACGCACAGACAGAAAACAAGATGCAGGGAATAATTACTGATATTTTATTGTTCCAGCAGTAGAGAAACAGTCGGCCTCCTTTAAATAAAAAGTCATTCAGTCTTCTTTTGTTTCTCACTTTTATTTATTTTATATATATTATACTATATTTTTAAATGACTGACTTTGAGTTGGTAAATTCTGCTGTTTTTATGTTCATCTTTAATTAAGTTTTAATGGACTATTAAGGTTTTTCTGTGCTTTTTTTGGGGGGGGGGTGACGTGCTGTGAGCAGTGAAGCCGTGCTGACATGCTGCAAGTGTTTTTCACCAGTAAAGCACGTCAAGTTGTTTACCTGTTGGAGGTTTGCTGTTGTCTACAGCTCTTCATCAGACAGTATTTATAACTGTTTCACTGACTAAATAACCAAATATAACCAAATATCTGCAGATCCTGTAGTGACACGGACTAATGGAAAAACCCTGTATATTCAATCTGCTGGCTGATGTCAGTCAGACATTTGATTCATGGCTTTAGTTTATCACAGAAACATTTGTATCGTCACATCGTAACAAGTAGCGAGAAGCTGCAGTGCCGAAATGTCAAAGATATGTTTGACGTAGTTTAGAAACAGTGTCTCGATTGCATAATTTGTCCACCAGAGACGACTGACGACTGTAAAATGTCCAGCTCAGTACATATATTGGTTTGTTTATGTCATGTACAAAATGAATATTGACTGATGTATCATTATTGGCTAATCTGTCTCTCAGATATCTATCTGGAGCATCATTCAGGATGATGAGGAGCTCTAGTGACATACAATATTTCTGACCTATTTAATTTGTTATGGGAGAAATACAGTAAATACAGTCGTAAATAACTTGTGATGCTGTCTGGCCGCCAAGTGAACCCTGCTGTAATGCAGTCTGGCTGCAGTCTGAGTACAATAATAACATTTTTACCGTCAAAATCATTCACATGTGCGTTCCTGATCTCTTTACTGTTTGTACATACTGGTGATATAAGGATGTAAGTGTACAGTCACACTTATTTCTAATTGACTGTAGAAAATACAGTTAAAAACAATTAAGTCATTATGTTAGATTATGTTATTGTGTATAAAGTAATGTAAGTAACAGAATGTTTGTCATGTCACAAGTTTGGAGTTTGGAGAGAGAATTAAACAATGCTGAGTCGCTGAGTCATCCTGGTGTGTGTGTGTGTGTGTGTGTGTGTGTGTGTGTGTGTGTGTGTTAGTGAGGCAGAATGCGACAGTCAGAGAGAAGGATCCAGAGGCCAAAGTGTGTAAAGTCACAGAGTCATCCCATTGGTCGTTTATTTAATAAGTCTTTTAAAGTTAAGTGAGACCAAATGGGTGCCGTCATTTCTAAATTTCTACAGATTTATAACATTTGTAACTACTCAAATTTCGCATCCATCTAAATATCACAAAGGGAATGTGACAAAATCTGTCAAAATGTCGTCATTCTGATACACGCACACAATATTATGATGACATTCCTTGTAACAGGAGTCAGAAGTTTAATTTTTTCCCCTTCGTCAGCATGTTGACCATGCAGTTTGTTGACTACATGGAGGAGCCAAGACTAAACACTGAAACATTGTCTGTTATCAAAATCTATTAGAGCTGCTAGAAAAATCTGGACATGATGTAACACTGGTAACTTACGGTCAGTTATCCACAGGAAGAAGAAAAGTCTAACACGACTAAGAGTCTGCAGCCATGCTAGTGGCTCTGTGAGACTGTACTTAAGCACAGATGGTTGAGATAAATGGGATCTGGGAACAAAACAAATGTTGTGCCAATCCATCCGATAGTTATTGAGATACGCTGGATAGGTGAAAACTGTCCTACTGGTGGCCCTGTCATCAAAGTAATTAGGATTCATCCTCTGAGGACCATGAATATCTGTACAAAATTACATCTATCCAATAGATGTTAAGACTTGTCAGTGTGGCCCAAAGTGGTGGACTGACTGAATGACGTTACCATCTGGTGGCATGTGCCAGAAATGTTAAATACATCCTTGGTAGCAGAGTTGAAGTTTGTTTTAAGGTTGTTTTTAGACAGCATGATGTGGGTTTTACAGACTTAAAACCATAAGAGTTGAAGCTACATTGACTAGTCATTGTCAGATATTAACAGAAAGGCCGATCTGGTTTTATCCTGACCTGGATCCTCGCAGTTCGATGAGCAGGGGTCCTGACCGCTCCAGGTTCACCTGATAGATCGGGTTGTGTTTGTACGAGTCCTTATAGTTCCCACAACCACCGGCAGTGGGTCCCTTCCACTGACCATTAATCTGAAGACAGAAGACAGAATCACAATCACTTTTTCGGATCAAATAGTCGGCCAGCACCAAAACATTAGATACAACTCAGTGATCCTAAACCTTCAAATTCCACTGAATGTGTTGCATAAAAGAAAGCGTCAGGTCAACTTAAACGCAGTAATTTCAGACCCTGCAATCAAAACAATAACAAAAGACGGGGTGTGATGACGGTGTGAAGTAGCAAGGGATCATGGGAGTTGTTGTCTTCATTGTTAAATAACCAGTTTCACCGGGATAGGATTACTCCAGTGTAAATCGTTCGGATGTTTTTACCCGCAGAGGTCTCCTCCTCTCCAGAACAAACGTATCTGCAGATTAAAATCGTTAAAATACTAACTAAAGCTGTTTCACCTAAAAAAAAAATCAATATTTCTCCGACGATGTTCGGTGACCACCGGACTTCCTGGAGGGGCTGTTAGCCGAGCTGCTGCTAACGTTTGTCCAGTTTATTTCTCTGATAACTTAAGATCCAGACGTCCAATGACTAAAATCCTTCTTCCGGCTAAAAGATATAGTTAAAAACCACCTAAATTTATCATGAAAATGTGGCTTAAAACTGAATAAAAGTCAATTTATAACAAGTTTGTGTGGAACAACCACAACGCCGATGTATTATCTTGTATGTGTGTAAGTTACTCTTTGGTAGACGCCATTGTAGCGGACAAACACAGCGCCGCCGTATGCATCTTGTGCGTGTTTACTCTTTGGTAGAGGAGGTATGACGCCATCGACAGGCGACCAAATGAAACGGTCCGTTACTTTGATTAAATTACAGATTTCTCTGGGTTTGAAACTTGTTGGAAACATTTGGGATAATGTAAGAACACAACTCAACAACATATATAACATAGGTCTAGTTGTTTTTAGACATTTTAATGTGGAATAATTACATATTATAGCTTTAAACAACACATTTACAAGATGTTTTTACCAGTAAACTACACCTACAGAAACAACTGAACATCCCAGTGATGTTGATGATTGTGCTGACTAACATCCCAGACGCAGACTGAACAATAAAACACATACTGCCTGTCGATGTGTAGATAACATACCCTTTTGGTGTGAGAGAAGGGATTTGGGATCTTGGAGAAGGTGAATTTGCATCCGGAGTACACCTACAGAAAGAAACAAAACCTGTTATTTAACAACGAACATGACTGCGTCTCACAAAAAAAAAAAAAAATAAAGTTGGCAGACGAGGGTTTAAAACAAAGAAAAGAGAGATGTTGGGTGTTATTCCAATGTGAGTGAGTTATATAAACCAGAAAGCCAACAGGACACGTGAAGAAATATAAATATGTTAATGCTCTGGCGCAAAAGCTGATGAATAAAAGAACATATGTAGAAATCTACAGAGCAAACAACACAAAAAGATTACTTAATATTGCTTTTCATTTTCGTTAAAAGCCATTTAATTCGACAAAGTGTAAAATGTTTCCAAATGTTGGATATCTCACTTTGGAACGAGGTTGTTAATTAATGTATGAATATCTGCACACAAAATAGAGTTTTTAATTCGAGCGCTGTTTTGATAAATGCGACATCAGAACAGAAATCACGTTTCCTGCTTCTTGCTTTGATCTCTGGTGAAAACTCAGTGAACAAGAGAGTCGTTCTCTAGACGGTTTTCAAAGAGAAACGCTGATCTGAGCTGAGGGGAGATCGCTCCCACGGACGGCTCAGTGGAGAGAGACAGAGAGAGAGAGAGCATTGGATATGACAGTTGTGTTGCTCAAGACTACACACACACACACACACACACACACACACACACACACACACACACACACACACACACACCTCACAGCAGACACGTGTACAGAGGACATGCTTTTCTTTAATGAGTGATTCAGTATAAACACTTCTCCACGGTCCTCGCTGCAGTTCGCAAGAGGAGACCATAAATTATAAATGACAAAAAATATATTTGGGTCACACACACACACACACACACACACACACACACACACACTAAAGTCCCTGACTCCCTTAGCCACTCTCAAGGAGCTGACGTTTTCCAGAAGTGCAGCAGCGGCTGTAATAGAAAACAATATGTGAGGTGAATTTTAATTTACAAGGAGAGCAGATGAGGAGGACGTATTTAGATTGAGGACTGAGGTCTTACCTCCATTACCTGTATGAACCAACACAATTTGTTCAAAACAGTCCCTGTTCTCCAACTGCATTACCCACAAGACACACATTTGACAAAAACTAAAGCAGACACGCTGCTCGCTGCACCATTTCAAGCAAGTTTCAAGTCTTCGCCAGTTGATTTTACTGCACAAATGCACAAAAACAAATGGCTGCCTGTCAGACATATCAATGTAAAAACCTACTATCTGCTTTATGAAACAGTCAGCGTTAGTTCTTCCTTCTAAAATAAAGTTAAACAACACAGTTTACTGTATCAGGTTGTTCCATATCAACCGATCCGTACAGACAACCGACCTCAAGACACTGAGGTGAGACACTGAGCCTATTTGAAGACTAAAAGGCTTCAGCTTTAATCCTTTGTTCTGTATTGTTCTGTGACACAGAGTGACGAGTTGAGCTCTGAGGCAGACGATTCAAATCATGAGCATCGACACAAATAAAAGAAGTTTTTCTCACCCGCAGAGTGTAGTTGATGGTGTTCTGTTTCTCATACTGAGAAACCACCAGCGTGAAGGTGTGACTCCCTGCGCTGGTCAGCCTCATCTTTGTCAGGTAGTGGGGACTGTTGATGCGGATGCCATCAATGTAAGGAGGAGGGTCCGCTGCGGAGGGAAGACAGGAGGAGAGTCGTTTATAGAGAATAAAAGACTGCAGCTGACAGTTAAGGAAAAGCTCAACCTTTACTGGAACTATCTGCATTTCATGGAAGTCAGGAGGTTTATTTGGTGGTGTTTGTAACACATCTGTCTTTGTAAATGGAATAATGTATCAGAAAAGGACTAATCTTTCTTCTCAAGACACCTGACCTTGTTGTGACTGTGTGACAAATAGAAAGACATGATAAAAAAGTGCTGCCATCAACAAATCTCACAGTTCAGTGCCGCAGAGAAACCTTACCTGGATAGTAAACCTTCTTCCCATCTGTCTTGTAAACGACCAGGGTGATAAACTCCCTGTTTTGTGCAAAGTCCTCCTAGAAGAACAAACAAACAGTCATCAGATAAAAGTGAGGTCTTACATGATCTCATTACTGGTATTGAGGTTTGAACAAAATACAAATACATCATGAGATGATATTATTATCTCCCGGCTCCGTATCTCTACCTTGTCAGTGATGTGTCTGGTGAGCAGCACCCACACAGCAGCCCCTCCTGTTGGACACTGGACCTCCAGCTTGTACTGGGGGTTGTTGGCCAGACTGTAGACGTCCTTCACTGGTCCCTGTCTCCCATCCCAGCTACTGCAGACGGCACACAAACCAGAACACACACACGTCAGACTTCAGAATAGTAAGTGGTAGTGTTGTATGTAAAAAAAAATAATATTAGCCAACATTTTGATTTTTACACCAGTTATATACTGGATATCTGGTATCTATTGTATAATCAAATATCTACAAACACACCTGTGAATACAGGTGGAGTCTTTGAACAGGGCGGGGTTCCAGCTCAGGTAAATGACATCATAGTATTGACACAGGTCCTCCCATGCGATCCAGAAAACACCTGGAGAGCAAAAAATGGTGTAAAATGTCAGTATACGTTCACTGATTCAAGCAATAAATCATTTTCAGATATGTGCAGGAAAGATCCTCAAATAATCCTTCAGTAGATTTAAGTTAATAGTCACTTTACCCCAACTTCTGCTGTTGATCTGGTTCAATTATGTTCAAACGTAGATATTTAAGAGAAAAGGGAACCAGCAGGTAGAATGAAAGAATGAGAATACCGTTATCGAACTTCTGTGCTGTCTTGGGGTCAAAGTTGAGGTATTTGAGGAGTTCAGGTGTCCAGTTCTTCTCGTCTCGCTCGCTGTAGCGCCCCTTCCACCGTAAATGGCTCCACGGATTCTTCAGCTGCAGGAAACGCATTCCCTAAGACGGCAACACGCCGGCAGATACAGGGTTAATTACAAGAAAGGGCAGAATTCCTACTCATTTATCTACCGGCCATAGAGACTCGTGAGTTCCATCATTTACCAGAAACCTTCATTAATGCAGCGAGGAGCGGGATTTTAAGAATCAAATTGTATATGTGCTTCAATTTGGATTTCTTACAGAATATTAAGTGGAAAATTTTAAAAATATAATTTATCTGCTTTCAACTGAGAGTGTTTGATTTGGTGAAAACACCTCATTTTCTCACCCTTTGTAGGTTTCTACTGACATGAGCTGCCTATTAAACAAGACATCAGTCACAAATGACATGATGTGCAATCCTTACTTCATTTAAATGAACTAACAAACTCTCAGATGATAAATATGTGAATGGGATGCTAACAGAATGTTGTAGTGATGAGGCTAGGCTAACTTTATGCTACTTGCAGAGTAGTGTTGAATTTAAACCATTTCATTTAGACTTAAGTAGCACATGGAGCCAACTAAGCTAATTGAGAAACCAAATTTGCCATTGACTTTTATAATGTTCAAGTCGTTAGCTTTGTACCAGGCTCAGTTGTTCCTAATGAATCATTAAAGCTGAAGTTTTTACCACCTGACTCTAAATATAAGTGCTTATAATGACATGCAAATATTACTTTAATTATGCTAACCTTGTAATCCCTGATGTCAAGTACAGCATAGGCATGTGTTGGCACTAAACCCCATTTCTCCCCTTCTGCCTCTGTCATCACCCCCGTTGCCGTGGTGATGAGGACGTCACCCCTGTGAAACCTGGATACGGAGGGAGAGAAGAAGAAGAAGAAAACACAGAGGGAGATTAAAAGCAGAGATCAGATGTCCGAAGGACAAAAAAAGGCGAAGAAAGACAAAAAACAAGAGACAGACAGAAGTGAAGACATAAAAACACAAATACGGTGAAAATGAGTGTTACTGACCTCTGGAAGAGCATGCGGAAGGTGTCGTCCTTGCTGAATGACTGATTGTCAGAGTGCATAGCGATGCGTTCAGGGATCCAGCCAGTGAGCGCATGTAGATCAATGTTCTGTAAAAAAAAAACAGAGCAAATACACGAATTCTTACTTTTTCCACAACCTAAACTCTTGAAAAACATCTAACTTTGGTTTACATTCAGTATGATGTCTGCTGAGGATGGATCAGGAATACAGCAGCAAATATTTATGCAGATTTTGTGCAATTTAAAAACCTTTCAAGGTCTAGAAGTGATCAGATGGGTTTTTTCCCCCCCCAAACTTCCAGACTTGCCAAGTAAAACAAAAGACCTTTAAGTTATATTTAAATGACAGATTTTCTTTGTTCCTCATTGCTAAATGTTCTTTAATCATTTTATATCTGGGAGCTGTCAAACACAACCAGCCTTCTAGTGTTGAACTCTGAGCAGCTTCACTGTAGCAGCTGAAATAATTAGTTTAAAAATAGTTGCATCTCCCGGTTTCTCCACCTTCACCTACCGAGTTGGATCCGGGGAAGTCGTAGCCTCCCATCACCTTCATGTAGGCCTTCTCTATAAGAGAGACCCAGAGCTCGTTCCTGTTGCTGGAGTAGGAACACAGCAGCTCTCCGTTACGATCCACTGGCAGGTAGTCGTCTATGATCACCTGCGACGGGGACAGAGACACGCTGTCACTGCGGAGTACTGGCTGCTTGGCGGATGTTGTATGAAAGAGTTGATGATGATAAATAGATGAATACTTTAAATTTTATAACTGAATGCGTGCATATGTTTTAAGGGCACTTGGAGAAAATTTGTGTTACTATTTTACAATAACAGAGAAAATAATTTTTCTTCTGTAACCTTTTCCATTCAGAAACAGGAAATGAAGAATATTTGCAACATCACACTACTTGTATTGCATTTTTTAAATGCTCTTCTATTCTACTGTATATCTGGCGTCTTTTTCTGGCCCCCCTTTGTGTTTCTGTGTCTCCATAGATGTGCTGACTGTGGTGATTTGTCTTTTACCTTCCTGGGGACTCCGTTGATGTGAAGCTTGACCATGTACTTCCCACAGGGGTTATACTCTGGCTCTCCTCGTCTGTTCTGAGGGTAGATGATGCTGTAAGACACACACACACACACATACATACACACACACACACACACACACACACACACACACACACACACACACACACACACACACACACACACACATAAAGTCTCAGGGTTGACTCCTATCTCAATTTTCCAGTCTGCGTAATGCTAAGACCATGTTTTCCTTTACTTTACTGCTCAGAGATTGAAGCTCAGAAGGAGCAGATAAGTGCAGGTAAGTGTTTGGCTTTGATGCTGTATGAAGCACAAAGTTGCTTTTTATTAGATTAAATTAAATTAAATTAAATATTTAGTTTATTTCAGGCTTCTAACATACTACAAACAATGTGGTGAGTTTCTTTAAAAAGAAAAACTCAAACAAATCTGATTTAATCACAACTGGTAATCACGCCACAGTATAAAGGATTACTTTGACTTTACTACCCTGGAATTCTTCAGAGTTTCTTATTGAATTAAAAGCTGTTTTAGATGCGTTTCATAAGCCTTGGACAACAAATATGGGTCAAACCCTTAAAGCAACACAGTACCTGGTGATAAGTTTCTTGTTGTAGCGCCTCTCGTAGGCCGCGCTGATGGCGAGCGACGCCACGAACGAACAGTCAGACACCACCGTCTGGACAACAGCAGATCAGATTACGATGAACAAACAAATTGAGTGCTGTTTGAGTCTTCGTACAAATACAAACACAAAGCACAGAAAGAGCTTTGGACAATGCATGGACACCCCTGACATGTGTTATGTCTGCCATGAAGATCCTTATCTATGATGATGTGACGCCATCTACTGGCTGAATTTAAACATTTCCACACAGGACAGAAACATACAACACAGCTGAGAACTGAGAGAAGTAGAGTTAACAAATATTTTAAATATGGAGTAAACCAGTCGGCCTCAAAAGATACACAGGTAGGCACAAAGCAAATGATTACAATTAGATGATAATATTATTCTCCATTTAATAATCAAATACAAACACTTAACGAGCTTAAATGTGCCATAGATGCAGATGAAGTCTCTCACACTACAACTGACAAAAAGCCAAATGAGTAACTGTCAGTATACAATAGAGCTGCAATGATTAGACGATAAATCAATTAGTTGCCAACTATTTTGATAATCGATTATTTGTTTGGAGTCATGGAGTCTGATTCCAGCTTCTCAAATGTGAACAGTCTGGTTTCTTTAGTCCTCTGTGACAGTAAACTGAATATCTTTAGGTTGTGGACAAAACATGACATTTAAGGACGTCATCTTGGGAAACACTGATCGACATTTTCTACCATTTTCAGACATGTTATGTGGCAAACAACTAATCCATAAACTGAGAGAATGACTGACAGATTAATCAATAATGAAAACAACTGTTAGTTGCAGCCCTAATATACAACATACAGTAAAGAGCTAGACGCATAAATCATCCAGGCTGATACTGGCTTACGTCAGATATAATATTATCAGCGTATATGTGGGCTGATAAGTGAAACTGCAGGACAGAAACGTCAAACCAGGTTTCAGGTCATTTACAAAGAGAGTTAAGATTATCACAACTCTTAAAAATTAAAAAAAGACAAATTAAGGGATCTGAATCAAGGCTGTTTGATTTGCCAAATATTTTACATAAACTCATAAAATAAACAATCAGTAGCAGATTTTTTTTACTCTCAAATATTGATTTCTGTATCGGCCTCAGTCGGGCTGTAATACTGTAGGCTATAGCTGGATCCACCGACTCCGGCTGCTTATCTGACCTGTTTGATGCTGAAGCTGGACACAGACATGATCATGGTGGGGTTATTGCAGATCTCATCTGGCCGGACCCAGCGGGAGAAGATGGCTTTCTGTTTGGGTGACAGTGCCAGTTTCCCTGTTTTGTCCCTGTGGTTGAAAGAATTAAAAGAAATTACAGGAAACACAAAGAGTTAAAGTGCGTTCGCCTCATAGATTCGGATCCAACTGACACCGACTGTAGCTGCTCTTTTTTTTGTTTGTTCATCACACCAAACCTCATCTAAAAAATCTCACCAACTGTAAATACTGCAGTTCCAACGATATGCAGTAGCTTTTTAACAGCTGATACTTCTGGACTGAAGCTGCAGATAATAAGATGTAAGTATTCTTTACTGATTATTTGAATCTCGACAAACAATTAAAAAAAAAACTACAACTGTGACATAGCAGATATGTTAGTAGAAGTACTGAGTCCTTGTCAGCTGTAGCATTGTTGAAACAAATGGTGCCAACACAAGTTAAAGGAGCATTTTTAGTGAAATGGAAAAGCAGAAGGTTACAGAACAGTGAAATTCTGAATGTGAGGCTGATCCATTAACTTGTGTAATAGCTTGAATGGCTTTGACGCTGCGCTGCTATAAATAACGCTGTCAAAAAATAACAGAAAGCAGACTCACGAGAAAGGGACAGGAAAGGCAAAGCGCTCCTTCAGGTCCACGCTCATGAACGGCACGTAGGCTATGCCATTGATCGTAGACGTAGTCCTGAAAATGAAAAGGATTAACGGATCAGAACAGCTTGATCAGGTGTTGATTTGAGTCAATACTGTGGGTAGTGACAATTAAAACATGATTAGTCAGCAATATAGGAATGCCGTTGTATTTATTTGACCTAAAATGAATTAGGAAAACAAGATAGCAATCCAGTAGTGAAAAAAGGAAAAAATAAATCAATAATCAATAACAATTTTAACTAGCTAGATGTAGAATTTATCTATGATTATTATTATTTGTATTATTCTGTGATAGCGACGTGCAAATCATGCTGATTACATACGGTAAATGTTTGTTTGTAGAAAAATGAAACAATCACAGATAAAATTGGTTCAGTCTGTGTGACCTGACCTGATCTCTGAGTGTGTAGCCTGCAGACCACCAGCAGATGGTGCTAAAGTAAAGAATTTTATCACCTTTTTCCAGACAAGTTTTGGGTCAAACTGATCAATTGTTGGATTTCCACCTTTTTCCCAAGATATTTTCAGTGACTTGTGTACTTTTTTTTTGGTGGATACAGGTTAGTCTATGCTAAAGATGCTGCAAGTGGAGTATCAGTATTCTATGAAATTGGCTGAAGAAATCCTAATCAAAACTTTAACTCTGGTCTCAGATTTTTTCTCTAAGTCTGATTTGAATCGCAGAAGTCAAATATGAGTCTGAATTGTTTCTGTTCACTGCCTTTAAAAGCCTTCAAGAGTCACATATTCAGACCCCTGTGACTGTTCACATAACAATCGTTATTTCACTGCAGATTAAAAACATTTCTCGGAAGATGTTTTAGTCAACTTTGTCTTTTTCCAGGACTTTCTCCTGACTGGAGAGTAGTATCAAAAAGTTCCTCAGATCCACCGGGATCTATGTGAAGTAGCATCACTGGGCAGCAGCTGACTCACCTGAGCACCTCGATCTCATCAGACGTGTAGCGCTGACCATGGGGCTCGCTGGACTGGACCGCCCGGACCGGCTGGGGCTGCGGTCGGTCGTGGACGGTGAAGTCTGGTCCGAGGGGAAAAAACTGGCGGACCGGTCCCCCAGGAGTGCCACCACTGTTAGGCTTGGTCACAGATGGTCCCGTCCTGTCCTGAGCTGGAATTGATTTGGACTGGGATTCTTTAAGACCCTCCGCCCTGACAGAACATAGTTTTTTTTTTTAGTTCAGTCTGGAAAATCCATTCACTTTGTTTCAGAAAATACTTGATTACACCACAACAATGTAAAAATATAGGACACAGATCTTTATTTATGGTGAGGAATCTCTTTTAGGGATAATTTATTGCTTAGAATGTATATTTTCCAGGTGTAGAAACAACAAAAGGGAAGAAAGAGCAAGAAACACAAGAAAACAAAATCTGGAGGTTTAGGAATGAGCTGCTTGAAGACAAGCTACTTCTAAGATGCTTCCGGTCAACATTGGAGCTGTAGTGGAGACGTTATGGAATATAATAATAAATAATACAATACAGCTTTGTCCAGTAGACATTTATAACTACAGTTGAGGAACATTTACCTGTCTAAAGCCTGACGTGCTAGCTGCTTCAGCTTGGTCTGCAGTGCCTGGTCCGACGTCTCGTTGGACTGTTGCAAACACAGAAGGAGAAACAAACAAGTTGGGCCTCTGTGACTGACAGAGTAAAGACAGAAAGACGGACAGAGAGTGAGAGACCTACTGTTTTAATGCACAGCTCCACAGCCTGAGTGTACAGTTCAATGGCTTCATCACCGTTTCCCTTCTCGTCTTCCTCGAAGGCCTGGGTGACCAGGAAGTGGGCACGTTCCAGGTCCACCTGCTGCCGAGACTTCAGCGGGTCGCTCTTCTGTGCCTGGACTGGGGTCAGAAGGTCAAGGGAAGAAATGGTTGGGACACAAAACAGACACTTTGTAATTAGAGTATCCAGGCGGCTGAGTAAACAAAAGACAACGTCCCTCATGTGCATCAACAGATTGCTCATTCACATTGCTAATATTTCTCCATCAGTTAGTGTTGTTACAACTACAAACAGGAAAATCTTTTCAATTTGGGCGGCTTTATTGCATCTTTTCCACAGAAGTTTTTTTATGTCCATGTTTGAACTAATTTAGCCAACCATGGCTGGTTGGACTGGAGCCCAGTTATAGTCTCAGACTGAAACTCAATATGTTTCTCCTTGTTTTACTAGTACAAAATACATATAGAAAATACATATAATAACCTTTATGAGGGTTATAATGTTCAGTTTTTGTTGGAACTGTTAGAGAGGTGTTAACTCAATTTAATGATAATTTTAGAAGCTGTTTTTTGTTTCTAATATTTTGTCCACCCCATTTTTATCAATGAGGGTGGACTCATTCGGTTAAACGTCAGGTTCACGCCGGGGTTATTCCTGGTTTAGATACAGAAAGCGTTGCAACTTCAGAATGAGTTAAGATATTAAAAGTATAATGAGCAAATGGTTGAACGTGTATTTTTTCTGGATGGGTGAAAAATACTGAGCTATCATGAAATAGGTTATGAGAATTAAAAAACGACAACCACACTCCTCTATTTAAGCAGCTGTTACAGTAAAATTTGCGTTTCATCTCACAGAAAGAAGCAGGAACAGTCAACAGCTACACACTGTACTACACAGTACCAGACGTCATCCACTGGCCGTCCAACAAGACAGGACACTCCCACTGTCACTGTAGTCACACCCTTGTGTGCACACACACCCATCATGTGAGCAGAGTCATGGAAAAAAGTAGTCAGAGAGAAACTGAGAAAGTATGTCCTTAGTTTAGTACTATTTCTGTGAGCTTTATTGCTAATTACTACCACTTCACCTCTCTAGGATTTTAGATCAGATTAGATTAATATGTAAAAGAACAGTAATGAGGGATGAATAATTGCAGGTTTAGTCCTCAACATTTACAGCACTAGAAACACGGTGAAGTCATTAAAACCTCCTGCTGTTCATGACTGTCAGAAACCTTTTAAATCATGCCAATCATGCCAAAGATGCCACCAAAAGCACAACACCATTTTCATGATGTCCATGTTGACTTTTTGTTTGTCTTCTATGTTTGAGTTTCCAACAGCAAATACTGTTTTGCAGTATGCAAATCAATATGTATTGTTGACACGGTGTTAATGTAGATCTAACAAAAATTAAAAGGGGCAGTTCATTTTTTAACACTGAAATAAAGTTAACTTAAAGGACAGGTTCACAATTTTTGAAGTCTGGCTATTAAAAGATCCCCTTCAAACATGTTTTCATTGGAAATGATGGAGGCCAAAATCCACAGTGTTTCCACACAGTCATTTAAAAGTCTCTGTGAAGCTTATATTCAGCTTCAGCAGTCTGAGTTAGTCATATCAAGTGGATATCTGACACATTTACAGTCTTTTTATCATCAAATTCCCTCTTTGTGTTTCCTCGGTATAGTAACAAAAAGAGGGACTTTGGCACTAAAAAGACTGTAACGTTGAAAGATATCTACTTGATTTGACTCATTCGGACGCTGAAGCTTCATATTAACTTCAGATAAACTTTTAAATACATTTTTGCACAGAAGGAGGACTGTGGATTTTGTCCCCCATCACTTCCATTGTAAGCGCATTATGAAGGGATCTTCTGTAGTCTGTATTACAGCAACAAAAACATATTTCATGTGGGCACCTGGGCCTTGTTTTACAGGTATACTATGCAGGATTTTCATAAAAAACAATGTATGGGCTCATACAAAAGTAATCCCTCTCAATCATCACTTATGACCCACTAGAAGTGTGTGATGGTGTATTTATCTGCAGAGACTCTGCCCTTTGCCTGTGTTTTCTTATTATTAATTTGCTGTGTTCAAGACATTTCTGGGCGTCAACCTCTGGGCAGTGGGAGTCAAGCCCCCAGACAATAACAGCGCGCAGGAAGTGAGGTCGGGACTCTATAAAAACATAGCGACCAGGTTACATCACTGTCTCCATCTTTGTCCTCTGCTCCACTCTGCTCTCTGTCTCTGTGTCATGGATGTACAAAGAGCTGCAGGGCGGAGCTGAGCTCCACACAGGCAGAGCAGAGAGGCCACAGTGGACAGGATGAAGCTCTGCATTCACACAAAATCTGGCAATACGGCACCTTCCCGCAGGGTTGTGTGGTGGTGTGCGGAGGTGTGGGTGTGTTTATTTGTAACCACCATGAAACTATCAGAAAACAATGTTTTATATATCTGATTCACAGCTTTGTTCTCGCCAGCGCTGCTCGCTCTCTTCACTCACCCTCTAGCTCGCTTGGGGAGGAGGGGCCAACTTTGAATACTGTGTGTTTACAAAAACTAACAGACATATCCTGCATAGTATACCTTTAAGAAAGACTTGAAATATTGTCAACCTTGTAGAGAATAGGGGTGTAAAGCTATTGTGGCAAAATATTTTATAATGCAAAAAAAAGACAATGTGCATTGCTGAGCAAAGGTTTAACAAAACACCATGTATGCAATTTAGTAAGTTGACCAAAAAGTACTGTAAAGATTAGAATCTGTTCAGGTTTTGTTTTTACAGTGGGTCCTGTGTAAGCATCCTGTAACCGAACACTAAACTTCCAGTGTCTTAGTCAGAGTTCTTGTCAATTTGGTAATGAGCATCAGTTAAAAGTAGAAAAAGTAAAATGAAACAGTGGATCATTTTTATGTCTGTCAGTCAGTTGAACTTACAGGCATTGTGGAGGGCTTGGACCCGATCCAAGTATTCATTCACTTTGTCCTGGATTCCTTCCAGTTTGGACCCTGCCATGCCAGCATATATCAGGGCCTGGGCTGCCTCCTGTAGCAAACAATCCCACAGCAAGCAGTGGTTATAAAAAGATACTGCAGTCAGCTGTCACACACTGGCCCCAAAATGTAACCCACTTGTTACTGTAATCTGATTCATAGAAAAGTAAAAAAAAAAAAAAAAAATCTTCGCCTACTCTTTAATGTGATTATGTGTCCAATTAGCTAAAATCCAGAGGCACATTACAATGTGCAAGTGAAAGTGAATTCTTTAAAGCAAAATGCTAACGTTGACAGTAGAAGGTGTTTACATGTCATGTTGAAATGTATAACCACTTACCTTATAATAAAACACAGCCTCATTATATTTGCCATTCTGGTCATAGGTGACAGCTGTTTTGGCAAATTTGACAGCATCGAGCTCCAGAGCCGTACAGTCCATGCTTAACACAACTTGTTGACAGAGTTAGCCAGCGAAGCTAACCGTTAGCCACCGTATTCGCCAAATTAACAAAATATCTGTCTTTCACTGGCAACACAGTTCGTTTCATCAACTCGGAAAAAGCATAGTGAAGATAATTCTGAAGAGCGTCCTTAATCCAGTGGCCAAAACCGGCCAGTTGATGTCAACCTTTTACCTTTTGACAGATGACTGCTGTACTTGCGGATACCAAAACAACCATGTTGTTTCCGGGAGACACAACTCGCGCAGTCGCAGTAGGGAGCGCAGGCAATCCCATGTGCTGCATTCAAATGCAGTAAGAAACGGTAAATTTACATTATTTCCCGTTATTTTCACCATTCATAATTTAGTCATCTTTACAATACAGCGTCTTTCGGGGTAACTTTAAAAAGGCGTGATTTATGTTCTAAAGGTTTAACCATTTATAATTAGAATTTTGTACCCAAATCAATCCCTCGCAATGAACAATAAAGAACCTATCACAGGACATAAGATAATTTTGTAACTATTAGATTTAAATGATTCTTCCTAATATATCAAAGGAATGAAGCCGCACCTGCGCGTGCGCGACAGTTTGAAGACAAACCGCCACGAAACTTCAGTCAAGTCTTCACTTTGGTCTGAGTTCGTTCGAGCTAACTGTTTTGTCTCGACTTGGCTATTGTAACGTCCTGCTAGTGCTTATTTTAAGGTACCGTTATGTTTCAGAAACTTACCAATCTGTTCCTTATTAGCTGCTTCAATGCTCAACTGACAGCTACCTATGGCAGCCATTTAGTTAACGTTAGATGTTAATTAAGATGGTGCCCCTCACCTGTGTGTGTACAGGTCCCGCTGTCTTCTCGTCGACAACAGGAGATGTGCCAAATTTCTGCATGATGAATAACAATCCTACACAACAGCCAGACGCCCACCTGACTGGACTCCATCTACTTGAGGTAAGTAACAGTGGCACTGACAATTAGGGATGTGTCTGAATCAAAATTTTCCCGCTGCGATTATTGTAGGTAAAAATATCACTGTAAACGGTAACGTTGTTAGCGCGATCTTTCCCGTTATTTTCACCATTCATAATTTAGTCATCTTTATAATACAGCGTCTTTCGTGGTAATGTAAAAAGGCATGATTTGTGATCCAAAGGTTTAACTTTTTATCATCAGAATTTTGTACCCAAATCAATCCTTCACAATGAATAATAAAAAACCTATCATAGGACATAAAATAATTTTGTAACTATTAGATTTGAATGATTTTTCCTCATATATCAAAGGAACGAAGACGCATTTTATAGAAATTGCGCATGCGTGACAGTTTCAAGACAAACCGCCATAAAACTTCAGTCAAGTCTTCACTTTGGTCTAGTTCGTTTGAGCTAACTGTTTTGTCTTGACTTGGCTATTGCAACGTCCTGCTAGTGCTTATTAGTTGCTTAAATGCTCAACTGACAGCTAGCTATGGCAGCCATTTAGCTAGCTGTTAATTAAGATGGTGTGCACTCACCTGTGTGAGAACAGGTCCCGCTGTCTTCCCGTCGACAACAGAAGATTTGCTAAATTTCTACATGATGAATAACAATCCTATACAACAGCCAGATGCCGACCTGACTGGACTTCATCTACTTGAGGTAAGTAACAGTGGCACTGACAATTAGGGATGTGCCTGAATCAAAATTTTCCCGCTGCGATTATTGTAGGTAAAAATATCACTGTAAACGGTAACGTCATTATCACGATAATCAAATTTCCTGAAATCCATTTATTAGTGCTAAAATATCGTTAACTTCACAGCACGATCACCTTGGATTTTATTCTCTGAACAGTGGTCTGTAATTATATGTTGCAGCTTTATTGGACTGCAAAAGAAATAACATCAACAGTTTAAACTCTGTAACCAAAATTAAGTTGTTCAAACTTTAGGATAGTTGACTAGAAATGACTTTAATATAGATAGCATTGGATTTTAAACTTTTATACTTAGCTTTTTCAATTAAAAAAATCAACATTATCAATGCATTACTTTGTTGCACTTTAACTCATACTTTTCCAGTGCCACACACTATTACAGAAATATGAATGCAGGAGCGCACAGTACATACTGAGTACAAACTTTGTCTTTACCTAACTCATATACTATGTTTCTACACCTCATCATCAGACTTGTCTGTGTCACCCCTGTTCTCTAAACCCTGCTCTCTGCGACCCTTAAAATTATGTGTCCCGACTTGCTGACACCTCAGGACATACTTTGGTTTTGAGCTTCATATTTTAGCTGGGATCTCAGGGCTCCTGCATCGTTCAGATGCCACCTCTCGCAAAAACGCCAACCTCCGTGAACTTTCTCTTCTTATTTCTCTTCGTCTTCATGTTTTCTTTTTGGTGGCTTAATACCGGGATTGTGTCACCACATCACTAACGTGTAACGCAGATGTTTCTTAATCTAGCATGAAAGAAACAATGTTCTCTCATGTGTAACCAAAAATGATTTATAGGCCCTCATACATAGACAAGGTTATATGTCATTGCCCTCCAAAATGACCCAACAACTTGGTTAAGGTTACAGCAGGGAAAGATCGTAGTCATGGATAAAGAAAATAAAAAGACTCGGTTAAGTCTGGAAAAAATGGTAATTATGTTTAAAAGAAACCAGCGTTGACTGTAGGGGGTGTGGTGCCAAAGTCAGACATTTGTGTCCTAAAACATCCACACAACATCCTACAAGGTTCTGCAGCTTTTGCTCTGACAGGACAGTCATCACTCACATTCAAGTTAAGGGGATGTAAAGTCTTGTGAGGAGAACATAAATATAGGTAAGTACTGACCTAATGACTGATGCCATTGTTTTTCTGATAGTATACCTGAGCTGGTATACTACCAGCTGGAGTGTATTTTACCCAAGGACAGTGATAGACAAAGCAATGGGCAACTTCTGATGTTTAACAGTACCTTCGGAGTTGCCTCAGCATATTGGATAGATTTTTCACCCTTGCTGCTTTTTGCCTGCAGCACTGCCCATAAAATTGCTGAATGTGTCACTACCCTAAGCCCCACCAACATCAATAACAAAAGGAAGTGAATGCTTTGTTAGCTAAAGCTAGATATTTTGCTAGTGCTCTTTAAATTCAATATTATCGATATTTACAGTGCACATTAAAAGTCTGGTGAGTGTTGGCTTTGTGGCTTGCTAGCTTGCTCATGTTTGCTAGCTAGCTAAATTTGAGCTTTTTTTAGCTAGGCGCGCTATAAAAGTATCATCATCTGAATATTACTTTCAGATCGTTTAAGTTTGAGCCAGAAAGATAGCAGTGCTCATAAGTTTTGGTTGGTAGCAACCTGTCCGTTAGCTCACCTATGCAAGCTAATGTTACCTTACATCCATGGTGGAAAAATGCTAATTTAAAAAGCAAATATACATTTTAATATAATAATAATAAAGTTGTAGTAGCAGATGAGTGTAAACTAATAAGTAAATTTTAAAACTTTAATGTTGGACGTAGCACCTTGTAATTTGTGCCTCTTTGCACAGCTGTTTTACCCTCTAATTTTTTTTTAAATTTTACAGGCACTGGCAGCAAGGCACTCTCTGATGACATCACAAACGTTGATTGGCTGAGGTAGTTGTTGAAGGAGAAATAAAGCTTTAGGTATCTTGAAATAAAATTTCTACTAATAAGAATGTCATTGCAGATATCTCTAACTGCCATTCTGACTAATAAGAATATCATTTTGACTTGGAGAAATGCTGTTATGGATATCTTTATATAATTTTGGATGGTCAATTAACCCTTTTTATGTCAAAATGTTTTGTGTTATGTTTTGTGTCTTCTGGAGCTGGTTTTTCAGAAGCTGCGATAAGCCTTCATACCAACGGGTGGCAACATAATCAAAGTGACCCTGAACTAGAGTTCCTGCCGAGATATGTAGAGTTGATCTATTTCACAGTCTGGCTTTTCTAGCTAAAATTTAATCCTTTGGTTGACCATAAAAATAATTTTTAAAACCATTGATTCACCTGATAGTTCACATCCCATAGTTGTAACACTGATTTTACTGGTAATTGGAGTTTCTTCCACTTAAACTTTAAACTTGTGTCTGTTTAAGTGATATTTTAGATATGAGCAGAATAACTTCAATCTTTCCAAGATAGAGGGATAACATGTTATCAGATAAGCAGATGCTCACATTCTGAAGAGCTGTACTGACAGCCTGCTCAACTACCGCTTTATCTTTGAACCACTAGTAGAGCAGAATCATCAGCATGTAAAACACATCCCTTTCACCGGCTGACTTTTTATCATTAACATACAACAAAAAGAAGTGGACCTGAAACACTGCCTTGTAGAACTCTACATTTAACTGTTCTAACATCAGATAATATCCCACTAACACTCACAACTTGTGTCTGCTTTCACTGTATCTCCCTGAGTGCTGAGGGAGTTATTAACCAGATGTAAAATAAGAATTTAAAATAGTGATAGGCAACCTTTAACTTCATGACTACACCATATAGTTCTTTGAGGGATTTCCACAATTTTCGTGGATCGTCCTACATCCGGTCATTTTGTCTTTGAGAACATCTTTCTTAGCTTTAGAGAGCAGTATTTTTACATAATTCCTCAATATCTTAAACTTCTGAAAACTGATGTTCTGATGTTTAAATTGGAACAAATTTATCCAGGACACCTAAGACCCCTAAAAACTGATTTGATTTCTCCTGTTCCTCCTGTTCTCACTGGCAATTAAAGGTTCCCTTTCTAATGAACTTCTAATGTAAGAGATAGGTGACAAAATCCACAAACCTTGTTGTGGGCAAAAATTCATTTCATGCCGTAGCTGAAGCTAATATGAGGATTCAGCAGTCTGAGTTAATCAAATCAAGTGGTAAGATTCTTATGTTACTGTCTTTTTAGTAGAAAATTTCATCTTTGTGTTATTAAAGGCAGTAACTCTTGATGATACCCACCTGGTCTCTCTAACTCACACAGCTGAAGCCAAACAGACACACATGAAATCCCTCTTTTTAAATCACATAATATATTTCCTTAATACAAGACTCTTGTCCCTCGCCCCGTTGGTGCTGAGATTGACAGTGAGTGTAACTCATTAAAGAGGCCCAAATGGAGCAACTATACTGAGGTCAGTTCTGCTTCTGTCTCATCTTGATTAAACATGTTACAGCATCCTGAATAATGCCATTCTCTCTGACTTGATGAAAGCTTTCTGACTTTTTCAGGGAGCAATTTGTAAGAAAAAGACAATAACAACAAGGTGTGGCAGCATATTTATTCACTGGAGATACAAGACTGAAATATAAATTAGCTTCTAAATAAATAGAATAACACTTAACCAGACACCTCTACATATATTCTTTTTATCAGAATACATTACTTAAAAAAACAACTGTGTTAACATTTTGTTGAGAAGAAAACAGCTCCCCTGTTGGCCAATCAGCAGTAATAATTCAACTGTTACATGACGATCAGAAACAGGAAACATCTCATCCCTAACAAAGTAGAAGGACAGCACATTCAAAGTCTTAGATATCTGTTTAGTGCTCACTTTAGCGCACTGGCACGCACGCACACACACACACACACACACACACACACACACACACACACACACACACACACACACACACACACAAAGAACATACATGAATAGCTCTGGGAAAAAATCCCAAACTCTATATTAAAAGTCTCTCCTTTTGTATTTGTATTTATAAGCCATTTGCTTTCATCTTACATGTTGTTGATCTTTACAGAGTATCCAGTAACCTTCTCAAGTGTGGCTTCTCAATGTGTAAACAGATAAATCTTTCTTTTTGCAGATCCATGCGTTTTTCTTACCACAGCTCACTGATTTCCACCCTTTATTTTGGACAGAAATTCCACAGTGACGGTTGGTAGGAGGTTGTGTCCAGGAGCTGATGGAAGAACATAATGTTTAGATCAAGGCTGATGGATTTTATGGTTCAAAATATTTAGGAATGTGTCTTTTACCTTTCAGTCAGATCACTTCCATTGATCCACTTCCATCTCCCATCTTCAACTCTCAGCCCAATCCAGTAGCCATTGATTCCTGGGCTGTGCCAACTCTTTTCATTGATGAATTTCTGAGGACAACAGAAAGACAGTTATGAGAGATATTTAAACACTGAACTTAAATAAACACACTGTGGCCCACAGACTCAGTGTGTTCAGACCTACGGAAAATACAGTTTCATTTCATATAGACTGTCATAAAATTCCCACAGTTTTGTCATTACCTTTTCATCTTCATTAACTATTACAGCCAAATCTGAATTCCTTCCTCTGCAGTTGTCTTGAGCTTCCTCCCAGGTTCTCTGACTAGGAGGTTCAGCGTTATAGATTAAATAGCAGCTGGACTGGTAGTGCAGCCAGCCATCCTCACAAGCTTTACACTGTCTATCTGAAATAACAGACGCCCACAAATAAACAACATAACTGCATTGTGACATTATTTTTGGTTATTTTTGGACCTGAGTTATAACATCTGAACTTACTGGTACGTACGTACTTTTCTCACTCCACTTACTTATTTGCTCTAAGTTGTTCTTCTGTGCCTCCAGTTCCTGGCTTCGTGTGTGCAGCTTGTTGTTTTCTGCAGTCAGGTTCCAGTTTTCTGCAGTCAGCTTAGCATTGTTTTCAGAGATGACATATGTAACTACAGCAACAGACAGAGGAAGGGGTTGAGCTGTGAGAATTTGTTCCAAGGCAAGTTAATTTATTTAGCAATTTTGTACAAAAACACAATTTTAAAAAATGTTTTACATTCATAAAAAACACAAATGATAGGTTAACATGTTTTTTAAGTCTTGTCTTAAAACAACACTGGTGTCTATACAAACATTACAACACATTTTGCGTCCTGTAAATATTCCTGTTGTTCATACTGGTCAATAAAAGATCCCTTCCCAATGAACTTCCAGTGTAAGAGATGGTGGACAAAATCCACAAACCTTGTTGTCTGCAGATATAAATGCCAAACCGTAGCTGAAGCTAATGTGAGGATTCAGCAGACTGAGTCAGTCAGTGTGTTTGTGAATGGATAATGAGAGGTCAATTATAAAGCACTATGGATAAAAGTGCTACATAAATGCAGCCATTTACCATTTTTGCACAGAATGAGGATCTTCATTTGAAGGCCATTATGAAGAGGAGGAATGATGGTACCAAGAAAAAACTTAACAATGTACATTTGGTCATCTGACTATTGTTTTAAGACAGACTTAAAAAATGTCAACCTGTCCTTTTAAATAAGAACTAACAACAACAATAACAAGTTACAGAAAAAGAAAAATGTTTGATTTGATGTGATATTCATATAGAAGATACTCACAGTAGATACGAAGTGCCATGATTACCAACAGTATCACCCAGCACACTGCTATTGGTAGAAAAGACTGAGTGAAGGAAGGAGACTTCTTATCTAAGGAAAAAATAAGGATTCAACAGAGTTATGTCAACAATTTGCTTCAACTCAAACTGTCTTTTTATAGACTTTTGATGTTGAAAAAATGAACACACCTTTATTCAACAACACCACATATACAGTCTTCAGCTCTCATTTTCATTTCATCTCAATTTCAGTCATCATAATTACTAGTATAGTCAACATTTTAATACATCGAATGCTTAACAAAATGAAATTTTGTCAAGTAAATTGTGCTAATAACATACCTGAGGTGGCTGACATTTTGTCCACAGTAAATGCTGCTACATTAACATAGCCACTTTCTTCTTCAGTTTTCTCTGAAACAGTACAGATCAAACACTAATGTTTAAATATCAGCAGTAAATTGGTCTTTATTTGCAGAATGACATCCAATATGCACACATTTCAAACTTTTTGCTGCCAATGCATTCTCATGTATCAAAAGCACCATGCATTATGAAAAAAGAATAAAGTAAAATACTGTGTCATAAAAAGACTAGAATCTGATATGGTTTTTATGTATCAGAAAGTATCTTACCTCCAGAAAAAGAGACATTTGCATTCTTAGAAGTAACAGTAAGTTTTTGTGTTTTTCTGTTCATCCTGAACAAAAGAGACAGTCAGTCAGCAGTTCTATATGAAGGCTACTGGGAAATGATAATGTTTCAGTTCTGCTTTAAAGCTGTGACAGTTGTTTGGTTGGCGGCTAATGCTTCTTGAGTTCTTGTGTTTTAAAAATCTTCTCCTTTAATGGTCTTAACAGGATGTGTACACAACATATTGTCACGCCACTGTGTAGTTTTCCATTCATGAGCAGGAAGTCATTTTTATCATAAACACATTTCCCTATTTCTTTCTGCTGAGACTAAAGACCTATCTTATAAAATGAAATTCTACCTTTTAATACACTCATCTTGCTTTTTCATGAATTCAAAACTTTATCAATAACATTATTTGGGACGTATGTTATTCTGTGACCTAAGATAATGTAAATAAATGACTGCAGTCTGACAAACTGGGCAGCAACAATGCCAATCAATGTCAATTTCCACACTCAACAATTATCACATATTCATAAGACATAATTATAAAAGAGTAGCTTCACACTAATTTCTGAGTAGTTTAGTCATAAATTAACAAGACAAGAAATAAATTAGACTTTTTACACAAGTCTGGAACAAGAATCACATAATAGAGATGTTTACAGATGATAGTGTCTTGAGTGTCTGAGTTAATACTCACAGTAAATATGAAAGGTTGTGATTAAAACAGGATAACCCAACTCACTGCTATTGGTGGAAAAAAATGAGTGAAGGAGAGAGACATCTTAGAGGAAAAATAAGAATTTAGGTGAATTATATCAACAAAGTGCTTCAACAAGAAATACGGATTCAACAATGTGTTTTAACACAGTCAGATGTGCTTTTTTTATCAACAAAATCAACACACCCTTCTTTTTGAAATACCACATATACAGCTTTCAAGCATTCATACTTTCCATCGTCATTATTACATGTTTATTCAACATTTCAATTCTAAAATTTTGTGAGGTAAATTGTGCTCATAACATACCTGAGGTGGCTGACATGTTGTTCTTAATGCATAATGCAGCATTAACGTAGTCTCAGCACAGATCAAACACTGTTTAAACATCTGGACCTCCACTATATTGAGCAGACTGGAGAAATTTAATGCAAAAGCTGAAGTTTGAAACAAAGTTTGATATTTTTCTTGTGTTGTCAGGCAGCAAAACCATCATCTATTCTGAAAAATAATAAAGTAATATATTGCTGCACTAAAAGGAAGTAACCTTGTTATGTTTTAATGTATTAGAAAGTATCTTGTGTTCAGACAAAGAAACATTTGGACTTTGAAAAGTTACAGTAAGTGTCTGTTTTTCTGTTCATTCTGAACAAAGCATGACGTTGACAAGCAGTCATATATGAGGGCTATGCAGTGTACCATTCACAGAGTGAATGTGTATGTTTTAGTTCTGCTTTAAGGTGTGACAGAGTTGTATGGTTAAGCCACATGCAGATTGCAAAACTATGAATATCTGAGAGCTGCTGTGCTGCTCAAATAATAAGACATTTGTTGTACCAGACTGTTGTCCTGTTGACATGAGTGTTAATAAACCACACAACTGATCTCAGAGGAGATGTACTGGTAACAAGATTATTCCATCGTGAGAAATCCAAGAATGGATCAAATTATAATCTTCAACAAGAAACACACAAGAAGTGACGATAGATCAGACTGTCAGTTCTTCAGGTGCAGATATGATGCATTCTGCCACAGACACATGCAGTGTTTGAATCAAATAAAGGAGCTGCTGTAAATATGATACAGATGTGATTTTCACAAGACCCAATATACAGAAATCCCAATAACATCAGCCATAAAGTGAGTGCACCACACACATCCAGAGAGCTCAGTGTTAACTGAAAATGAATAAAGTAATGAATTAAACAGGGGGCGGGAGTTTTGGTTTGTGCTGTGATGATAAACTTGAATTTGAACCTGACATTCAGATACTTGTAAAAACACTACAGGCTACAGCTGTACTCTTTTTACGTTTTGTCTTTTTGATATTTCTCTCTCTGTGTATGTATATATCTACATTCCTAGTTAAGCTTTTATAATGACCCCTATTGCATTAATAATATTAGTGGTTGCAGTATGTGTGTGGGTGTTTGTCCACTTCCTCCTTCCCTGCCTCTGATTTCCTGTAAGCTCTGCTCTTCTCGCCTCTCATCTCAGACTCATCTTCAAGATTAACCAACTACAAGCACAGCCAGTTTTAGCTACTGTCAAAGCATTGCAGCGCATTTACTCACTGGTGATACAGAATACACTTAAACATGGATTTTCTTCTGCATAGACATACAACACATAACATACACATAACCAGTCACATCTACATATAAATATCCTTTACATGAGAATACAAATACTTACACAAACAACCAGTATGCAGCTGCATTTGCATGGTTCTGGCATAAAGCGTGCCCTAATTATTGTTATTCAAATATGACTCATTATAAACGAGGACCAAAAACACTTTTTTGAGTCTCATTTGAACTGATGTAGTTTTGTTTGTGTTTTAGCCAGATGCTAAACAAGCACATTTCCAGAAACCAGACGATGTCACTTGAAGCCTAATACATGCATCTTGGCCTTACAGTTCTCCTGTTATAAGCTTTTCCATGTGGGTGTGCCAAATAGGTGAAAATTCTATAAAAAGGGTAGATGTTAAAGGGTTAATGATATCTGAACATAGTGTCATTTTCTTTGAGGCAGTAGATATCAATGCTCCACTGAGCTCACTTCATATTTGCTGTGTTTAGTTGTTCCTCTGTGTGTCCAGCTCCTGGTTTCCAGTGTTGAGCTGCTTGTTTTGTGTTGTCAGGTTCTGGTTTTCCACAGGCAGGTTTGTGATCTTGCTTTCTAAGTGTTTGTTGAGGTTTGTCAGGTTGCAACTGACCATCAGTAGAGTCGTGTGGTCGCTGATTTGCCGTCTTCATCTGCTGGTTTTCTGCAGTCAGTTTGATGTTGTTTTTAGAGATGATTGACTGAGTGAATTCATTTGATCCCCTAAAACATACAGATTTAAAATTGTTACAATCATGAATTAAATCACAAAAAGGCTTATTTCCTTTGTTGTCCTTTACACACAGTATAACAAACAGCATGACAATGACAACATAGGACAAATACATGTATGCCAACAATTATTTACAATACATACAATGGTGAGGTATCACAGTCTGCATGCTCTAAGCTCCCTTCATCATGTATGTCAGGTTATAAATGACTGAGAAACCATCTTTTCAAGGCCACTGTGAATATGTGCTCTGATGTGATGAGTTTTAGACTGAAAGGAAGGTTGTTCTATAGTACAGCTGCAGAATAAAGGAATATATTTTTACCCATTAAAGTCTTAAAGCAAAACTAAATAAAATAAATTGAATTGCCCCTTTTTGGATGGTTATGGGTATCTTTAAACACTTATATTAATGTTTAAAAATAATTCTATAAGTAAGATATAACTTAATAAAGTTAACCATTTTCTCAACTGTTAGCCCGTTTAGTTTTTTAAAGTGATCTGACTCAACATAGAAGTTTTAAAATGACCCTAACTAGTTTGTTTTGTGTCATCAGGAGTTTGTTTTTCAGAAGCTGCAATAATCCTTTGTAACAGGTGGTAGTATAGTCAAACTGACCCTGAACCAGAGTTCCTGCCTGGATATGTAGAGTTGATTTATTTCACAGTCTGGCTTTTCTAGCTAAAATTTAATCCTTTGGTTGTAATTTTTAAAACAATTGATTCACCTGATAGTTCACATCCTGAATATGTAACACAATTTCTACCGGTAATTGGAGTTTCCCCCACTTTAACTTTAAACTCTTGGGTGTGTTTAAGTGATATTTTAGATCTAAATTACTTCAGTCTTTCCAAGATAGAGGGATAACATGTTAACAGATAACCTGATGCTCACATTCTGAAGAGCTGTATTGAGAGACTGCTCAACTTTATCTTTGAGCCACTAGTAGAGTAGACCCATCAGCGTTTAAAAAACATTCCTAAAACCGGCTGACTTCATATCATTAACGTACAACAAAAAGAAGTGGACCTAAAACACTGCCTTGTAGAACTCCACATTCAACAGTTCTAAAATCAGATAATGTCCCATTAACAGCCACAACTTGTGTTTGCTTTATTAAAAAGGACTGACACCAGTCAACAGCCTGCTTATTAGATCCCATAGCCTTGAGCTTAATCAATAAAATGCTATGGTCCACAGTGTCAAATGTATTCTGTGTATCCAACCATACCACATAACCTTCATCTACTTGTTTCGTAATATGATCAGTCAGGTATCTGTTGAATATGATTTCCTAAATCCAGATTGAATTTCATACAGAGGAGTTTTTCTAGAGATGTAGTCATATATTTGATCTTGCACCATTTGTTTCCAGAATTTTTGACCACACAGATAAAGTTGAGACCGGCCTCATTCCCTGGGTCTAGATGACTTCCCTTCTTGTGTACTGGAATAACTCTACCTAACTGAAGCCCATCTGGAACGTTACCTGACATAATAGAAAGATTTATTATATGCCTGACATATGGAACTACTGTGTAACTTCTGCAGCATCCCTTGTGAATCTAGCTGGTAACCCATCAGGTCCAGTCACTTTTGTGTGGTTTAAAAGGTTAAGTTTGAGTGCTGAGGGAGTTAATTGCCAGATCCTTAGCAACCGATGTAAAATAAAAATTTAAAATAGTCATAGTTGACCTTTAACTTCACATATAGTTCTTTGCTGGATTTCCACAATTTTCTTGGCTCTTCCTGCATTGTCATTTTGTATTTGAGATAATCTTTCTTAGTTTTAGAGAGCAGTCTATTTACCCAATTAGTCAATATCTCAAACTTCTGAAAACTATGTTCTGATGTTTTAATTGGAACTAATTTATCCAGGACCCCTAAGAACTGTGATTTGAAAATATTGACATTTTAAAATATTTCTTAAAGCAATACTCGGGTACAACTATACTTAGGTCAGGTCTGCTTCTGTCTCATCTTGATTAAACATGTTACAGCATCCCGAATAATGCCATTCTCTCTGACTTGATGAAAGCTTTCTGACTTTTTCAGGGAGCAATTTGTAAGAAAAAGACAATAACAACAAGGTGTTGCAGCATATTTATTCACTGGAGATACAAGACTGAAATATGAATTTGCTTCTAAATAAGTAGAATAACACTTAACCAGTCACCTCTACATATATTCTTTTCATCAGAATACATTACTTAAGAAAACAACTGTGTGAACATTTTGTTGAGAAGGAAACAGCTCCCCTGTTGGCCAATCAGCAGTAATAATTCAAATGTTACATGACAATAAAACAGGAAACAACATCTCATCTCTAACAAAGTAGAAGAAAACATTCAGAGTATTAGTTAGCTCACTTTAGCATGCTCACACACACACACACACACACACACACACACACACACACACACACACACACACACACACACACACACACACACACACACACAGAGCACATACATGAATAGTTTTGGGAAAAATCCCAAACTGCATTAAAAGTCTTTGTATTGATATTTATAAGCCAGTTAATATGATTTTACATGTTATTAATCTTTACAGAGTATCCAGTAACCTTCTCAAGTGTGGCCTCTCAGTGTTTAAACAGATAAAGCCTTGTTTTTGCAGATCCATCCGTTTTTCTCACCGCAGCTCACTGATTTCCATCCTTCCTTTTGGACAGAAATTGCACAGTGACCATTGGTAGGAGGTTGTATCCAGGAGCTGATGGAAGAATATAACGTTTAGATCAAGGCTGATAGATTTTATGATTCAAAATATTTGGGAATGTGTCTTTTACCTTTCAGTCAGATCACTTCCATTGATCCACTTCCATCTCCCATCTTCAACTCTCAGGCCAATCCAGTAGCCTTTGACTCCTGAATTGCCAGAACTGTAAACACTGATGAATCTCTGAGGACAACAGAAAGACAGTTATGAGGGAAATTTAAACACTGAACCTAAATAAACACATTGTGGCCCACAGACTCAGTGTGTTCAGACCTACAGAAAATACAGTTTCATTTTATATAGGCTGTTATAAAATTCCCACAGTTTTCTCATTACCTTTTCATCTTCATTAACTATTACAGCCAAATCTGAATTCCTTCCTCTGCAGTTCTCCTGAGCTTCCTCCCAGGTTCTCTGCTCAGGAGGAGGAGGGTTATTGATTAAATAACAGCTGGACTGGTAGTGCAGCCAGCCCCTCTCACAAGCTTTACACTGTCTGTCTGAAATAACAGAGACCAACAAACAAACAACATAACTGCATTGTGACATTTTTATTGGTTATTTTTGGGCTTGAGTTATAAGATCTGAACGTACTGTTATTTTCTTTGGGGCAGTAGGCATCAATGATCTGCTGGACTCCAGCAACACTGTTCTCACTCCACTTTCGTATTTGTTCAGTTGAGTTGTTTTTCTGTGTCTCCAGTTCCTGGTTTCTTTTGTTCAGCTTGTTGTTTTCTGCATTCAGGATCTGGTTTTCTGCAGTCAGGTTTTGGTTTTCTGCAGTCAGCTTGGCATTATTTCCAGAGATGACAGATGTAACTACAGCGACAGACAGAGGAAGGGGTTGAGCTGTGAGAATTTGTTGCAAGGCAAGTTTATTTATTTAGCAATTTTGTACAAAACAGAATTTTAAAACATTACATTAATGTCATAAAAAAACACAAATGATAGGTTAACATTTTTTAAAAGTCTGTATTAAAACAACACTGGTGTCTATACAAACATTACAACATGTTTTGCATCCTGTAAATATTCCTGTTGTTCATACTGGTCAATAAAAGATTCCTTCCTAATGAACTTCCAATGTAAGATATGTAAGAGATCCACAAACCTTGTTGTCTGCAAAAATAAACCTTAGCTGAAGCTAATGTGAGGATTCACCAGACTGAGTCAGTCAGTGTGTGTGTGAATGGATGAATGAGGTCAATTATAAAGCACTATGGATAAAAGCACTACATAAATGCAGCCATTTAGCACTTTTGCACAGAATGAGGATCTTCTCCATTTGAAGGCCATTATGAACAGGGGGAATGATTGCACCAAGAAACAACTGTAACAATGTACATTTGGTCATCTGACTATTGTTTTAAGACAGACTTAAAAAATGTCAACCTGTCCTTTAAATAAGAACTAACAACAACAAGAACAAGCTACAGAAAAAGAAAAACATTTAATTTGATGTGATATTCACATAGAAGATACTCACGGTAGATACGAAGGGCCATGATTACCAACAGTATCACCCAGCACACTGCTATTGGTAGAAAACACTGAGTGAAGGAAGGAGACTTCTTATCTAAGGCAAAAATAAGGATTCAGCAGAGTTATGTCAACAATTTGCTTCAACTCAAACTGTCTTTTAATAGACTTTTGATGTTGAAAAAATGAACACACCTTTATTTAATAATACCACATATACAGTCTTCAGCTCTCATATTCACACTTTCAGTCATCATAATTACTAGTTTATTCAACATTTTAATAAAAAAAACGAATGCTTAACAAAATGAAATTTTGTCAAGTAAATTGTGCTAATAACATACCTGAGGTGGCTGACATTTTGTGGACAGTAAATGCTGCTATATTAACATTGTCACTTTCTTCAATTTTCTCTGAAACAGTACAGATCAAACACTAATGTTTAAATATCTGCAGTAAATTGGTCTTTATTTGCAGAATGACATCCAATATGTTGAGCAGACTGGAGAAATCAAATACAATTTGACATTTCAAAAGCTTTTGCTGCCAAAGCATTTTCATGTATCAAAAGCACCATGCATTATGAAAAAAGAATAAAGACTGCTTCATAAAAAGACTAGAATCTGATATGGTTTTTATGTATTAGAAAGTATCTTACCTCCAGAAAAAGAGACATTTGGATTCTTAGAAGTAACAGCAAGTTCCTGTGTTTTTCTGTTCATCCTGAACAAAAGAGACAGTTAGTCAGCAGTTGTATATGAAGGCTACAGAGAAATGATAAAGTGCATAGAAGTTTATGGTTTTTTGTTCTGCCTTGAAGTTGCAACAGTTGTGCAACCGAAAGAAAGGTTGTGATTAAAACATGATAACCCAACTCACTGCTATTGGTGGAAAAGACTGAGTGAAGGAGAGAGACATCTTAGAGGAAAAATAAGAATTTAGGTGAATTATGTCAACAAAGTGCTTTAATACATACAAATGGACTTTTTTTTTTTTTTTTTTTATAGATTTTTGATATTGAAAAAAGGAAAACACCCATCTTTTTAAAATACCACATATCGAGTTTTCAGCTGTTAAACATTCACATTTTCATGTTTACATAACATTTTAATGTTAAAAAACCTCATGCTCAACAAAATTACATTTTGTAAAGCAAATTATTCTTATAAAATACAACAACATTGTCACCTTCTTCCTCAGGTTCCTCTGAAACAGAACAGATCAAACACAAATGTTTCAGTATCTGCAGTAAATTTGCCTTTTTTGCAGAATCACCTCCACTTTATTGAGCAGACTGGAGAAATCAAATGCAAAAGCTGAAGTTTGAAACAAAGTTTGATATTTTTGTTGTGTTGTCAGGCAGCAAAACATCATCTATTATGAAACATAATAAAGTAATATATTGCTGCCCTAAAAGGTGGTAACCTTGTTATGTTTTAATGTATTAGAAAGTATCTTGTGTTCAGACAAAGAAACATTTGGACTTTGAGATGTTACAGTAAGTGTCTGTTTTTCTGTTCATTCATTCCCCTATTGCATTAATAATATTAGTGGTTGCAGTATGTGTGTGGGTCTTTGTCCACTTCCTCCCGCCCTGCCTCTGGTTTCCTGTACACTCTGCTCTTCTCGCCTCTCATCTCAGACTCATCTTCAAGATTAACCAACTACAGGCATAGCCAGTTTTAGCTACTGTCAAAGCTGCTGCTGAGACTTAAAGTAAATAAATAAGACTTTCTGTTCCTCTCTGGAGCTCTGTTGGTGCTGATGTTGATGGTTTGTGTAACTACATGAGGCCCAAATGGAGCAAACATAAGAAAAAGATAATAACAACAATGCATTGCAGCACATTTACTCACTGGTGATACATAATACACTTAAACATGGATTTGCTTCTGCATAGACACACAACACATAACATACACATAACTAGTCACATCTACATATAAATATCCTTTACATGAGAATACAAATACTTAAAAAAGAACCAGTGTGCAGCTCCCCCTGTTGGCCAATCTGTAGTAATAATAATAATATTATTGTTGGTTATTTATGGACCTCATTAATGATATCTGAACATAGTGTCATTTTCTTTGAGGCAGTAGGTATCAATGCTCCACTGAGCTCACTTCATATTTGCTGTGTTTAGTTGTTCCTCTGTGTGTCCAGCTCCTGGTTTCCAGTGTTGAGCTGCTTGTTTTGTGTTGTCAGGTTCTGGTTTTCCACAGGCAGGTTTGTGATCTTGCTTTCTAAGTGTTTGTTGTTGAGGTTTGTCAGGTTGCAACTGACCATTAGTAGAATCGTGTGGTTGTTGATTTGCCGTCTTCATCTGCTGGTTTACTGCAGTCAGTTTGATGTTGTTTTTAGAGATGATTGACTGAGTGAATTCATTTGATCCCCTAAAACATGCAAATTTAAAATTGTTACAATCATGAATTAAATCACAAAAAAGCTTATTTCCTTTGTTGTCCTCTACACACAGTATAACAAACAGCATGACAATGACAACATAGGACAAATACATGTATGCCAACAATTATTTACAATACATACAATGGTGAGGTATCACAGTCTGCATGCTCTAAGCTCCCTTCATCATGTGTATCAGGTTATAAATGACTGAGAAACCATCTTTTCAAGCCCACTGTGAATATGTGCTCTGATGTGATGAGTTTTAGACTGAAAGGAAGGTTGTTCTATGGTACAGCTGCAGAATAAAGGAATATATTTTTACCCATTAAAGTCTTCAAGCAAAACTAGATAAAATTAATTGAATTGCCCCTTTTTAGATGGTTATGGGTATTTTACAATACACTCTTATACTAGTGTTTAAAACTAATTTTATAAGTAAGAAAGAACCTGATAAAGTTAACCATTTTCTCAACTGTTAGCCTGTTTAGTTTTTTAAAGTGATCTGACTCAACGTAGAAGTTTTAAAATGACCCTAACTAGTTTGTTTTGTGTCTGTAGGAGTTTGTTTTTCAGAAGCTGCAATAATCCTTTGTACCAACAGGTGGAAGTATAGTCAAAGTGACCCTGAACCAGAGTTCCTGCCTGGATATGTAGAGTTGATTTATTTCACAGTCTGGCTTTTCTAGCTAAAATTTAATCCTTTGGTTGACTTAAAATAACTTTTAAAACCATTGATTCACCTGATAGTTCACATCCTGAATATGTAACACAATTTCTACCGGTAATTGGAGTTTCTCCCACTTTAACTTTAAACTCTTGGTCTGTTTGAGTGATATTTGAGATCTAAATTACTTCAATCTTTCCAAGATAGAGGGATAACCTGTTAACAGATAACCAGATGTTTACATTCTGAAGAGCTGTATTGAGAGACTGCTCAACTTTTTCAGGGAGCAATTTGTAAGAAAAAGACAATAACAACAAAGTGTGGCAGCATATTTATTCACTGGAGATACAAGACTGAAATATAAATTTGCTTCTAGATAAACAGAATAACACTTAACCAGTCTCCTCTACATATATTCTTTTCATCAGAATACATTACTTAAGAAAACAACTGTGTGAACATTTTGTTGAGAAGGAAACAGCTCTCCCTGTTGGCCAATCAGCAGTAATAATTCAAATGTTACATGACAATAAAACAGGAAACAACATCTCATCTCTAACAAAGTAGAAGAACAGCATATTCAGTTTCAAACTCCCTTTAGCGCATACACACGCACACACAAATAAGATAAATAAGAGATACAAGACTGAAATATGAATTTGCTTCTAGATAAACAGATGAAACTTAACCAGTCACCTCTACATATAAATATTCTTTTCATCAGAAAACAATACGTAAAAGGAAACTTGGGTATTTTGCATGGACCCTAACCAAGTCTCACTCAAGGAGAAGTCTTGTTCTGATATCCCGCGACAGTTTAATTGTCGAAACCAGCTAAATATTCAGCAATGATTTTGAAAATCTATGCTTCCTGTACTCCAACACAACAAACTCTTCCCATCACTCCTCTCTCCAACTGTGTCATGGCTGAATATTTTGCTGATTTCAAGAACACTCAACTACTCAGTATTGCTCAATACTGGACCAATTGCAAAAATTGTTGTCCCCATTAGTCACTTAGACATGACGGGAAAACAGGGTCCAGGTTTAAAAATCCCAAAGTTTCCTGTTAAGAAAACAACTCTGTGAACATTTTGTTGAGAACAAAACAGCTCCCCGTATATACTATATAATAATATAATAATATAATATATATATATATATATATATATATATATATATATATATATATATATATATGGAGTGAAACAAACTGGAAATGTTGAAGTAAAAATCTTTGTACTGATAGTTATAAGCCAATTGATCTTACATGTTATTAATCTTTACAGAGTATCCAGTAACCTTCTCAAGTGTGGCTTCTCAGTGTTTAAACAGTTAAAGCCTTCTTTTTGCAGATCCATTGCTTTTTGTCACCACAGTTCACTGATTTCCACCCTTCATTATGGACAAAACTTGCACAGTGACCGTTGGTAGGAGTATCTGTTGAGGAACTGATGGAAGAACATAATGTTTAGATCAAGCCTGATAGTTTTTATGATTCAAAATATTTGGGAATGTGTCTTTTACCTTTCAGTCAGATCACTTCCATTGATCCACTTCCATCTCCCATCTTCAACTCTCAGGCCAATCCAGTAGCCATTGATTCCTGAATTGCCAAAACTGTAATCATTGATGAATCTCTGAGGACAACAGAAAGACAGTTATGACTCAGTGTGTTCAGACCCACAGAAAATACAGTTTCATTTTATATAGGCTGTTATAAAATTCCCACAGTTTTCTCATTACCTTTTCATCTTCATTAACTATTACAGCCAAATCTGAATTCCTTCCTCTGCAGTTGTCCTGAGCTTCCTCCCAGGTTCTCTGCTCAGGAGGAGGAGGGTTATTGATTAAATAGCAGCTGGACTGGTAATCCAGCCAGCCCCTCTCACAAGCTTTACACTGTCTGTCTGAAATAACAGAGACCAACAAATAAACAGCATTACTACATTTTGGCATTATTATTCATTATTTATGGACTTCATTTATGAGATCTGAACGTACTGTTATTTTCTTTGGGGCAGTAGGCATCAATGCTCCACTGGGCTTGAGCAAAGCTTTTCTCACTCCACTTTGTCTCCATGTTTTGTATTTGTTCTGTTAAGTTGTTCCTTTGTGTCTCCAGCTGCTTAGTTTGTTTCATCAGGTTTTCGTGTCCAGCAGTCAGGACGGAGGTAACTACAGTCAAACAGTAAGGGTGTGGGGCTGTGAGCAGTTTAGTCATTGTGTTACAAGTTAACAAGATAAAAGTTTGACTTAAGCTAATAGTCACATAAATCATATTTTCAGTCACCCTTCATTAATTTTCATAGAACAAACCTGGGACAGGAATCATTGCAGCTGAGTATTAATAGAGACAAATACAAATATTGCTTACAGAAGGCACAGAGTGACTGATGAGTAAATACTCACAGTGGATACGAAGTGCCATGATTACTAACAGAATCACCCAAATCACTGCTATTGGTAGAAAAGACTGAGTGAAGGAGGGAGACTTCTTATCTGAGAAAAAATATGGATTCAGCAGAATTATGTTACCAATTTGCTTTAGCTCAAATTGGCTTTTTATAGACTTTTGATATTGAAAAATGAACACACCCTTATTTAATAACACCACATATACAGTCTTCAGCTCTCATATTCACACTTTCCGTCATCATAATTACTAGTATATTCAACATTTTAATTCTAAAATTTTGTGAGGTAAATCGTGTTCATAACATACCTGAGGTGGCTGACATCTTGTTCTCGGTGCATAATGCGGCATTAACGTAGTCACCTTCTTTCTCGAGTTCCTCTGAAACGGCACAGATCAAACACTGTTTAAACATCTGGACCTCCACTATATTAAGCAAACTGGAGAAATCAAATGCAAAAGATGAAGTCTGAAATCAATTTTGACATTTCGGAAGCATTTGCTGCCAATGTGTTGTCATGTATCAAAAGCCCCATGCATTATAAAAAGAATAAAATACTGCCTCACAAAAAGATGAGAACCTGTATTATGCATCAGAAAGTATCTTACCTCTAGAAAAAGAGACATTTGGATTCTTAGGAGTAAAGATAAGCTTCTGTGTTTTTCTGTTCATCCTGAACAAAAGAGGCAGTTAGTCAGCAGTTCTATATGAAGGTTATAGGGAAATGGTAAAGTTTGGAGAAGTTTATGGTTTAGTTCTGCTTTGTAACTGCGACAGTTGTTTGGTCAGCGGCCAATGCTTCTTGAGTTCTTGTGTTATGAAATCTCCTCCTGTACTGGTTTTAACAGGGTGTGTTTGCAACATATTGTCATGTCAGTGCAGTTCACCTTTCATGAACAGAAAATAACTTTGATCATAATCAAAAATGTTTGTCCATTTCTTTCTGCTGAGACCGAAGACCTATCTGATCAAATTAAATTCTACCTTTTAGTACACTCATCTTGCTTTTTCATGAATTCAAAAATTGATCAATAACATTATTTGTGGTATATGTTATTTTGTGACCACAGATGAGGTGGCTGAAATTTTGCTCAGTGCATGCAGCTGCATTAACATTGTCACCTTCTTTCTCATGTTCCTCTGAAACAGAACAGATCAAACACAAAGGTTTCCATATCTGCAGTAAATTGGCCTTTATTTGCAGAAATAAGTTGAGCAAAGTGGAGAAATCGAATGCAAAAGATGAAGTTTAAAAAATTTCAACATTTTGAAAGCATTTGGTGCCAACGTGTAATTATTAAGTATCTTGTATGCAGATAAAGAAACATTTAGATTGTAACAGGAAGTCTTGCTTATTAGAGTGTTTTATAAAGAGGAACTCCATGTTTGTCAGATGGGGCTTTAGTCTTTAATGGTGTTGTTACTTATTGTGCCGAAATTTGTTCCTGGGCAGCAAAGAGGCTCAGTGATTACACTGCCACTTCACATGATGAAGGTCCTGGTTTTTAGCCTTTCTGTGTGGAGTTTACATGTTCCCTCGTGGTCACATGACCTTCCTCTGGGTCATCAGTCTCCTCCCGCAGTGCAAACACATGCATGTCAGGTGTGTGTGTGTGTGTGCTAATCTGTGGAGAAATATCCAGTCTAAAACAGGGCTAACACAGACTCTTTTCCTACCTTTCACCCAGTGCATGCTGGGATAACCTCCACTTCCACCAGGACTCTAAACTTACATACAGTGAGCAGGTAGAGTGTAGGGGATGGGTGATGAATGAATGGAAGGATGGATGAGTGGATAGAGTTTTGTTCCCAGTCTGACTAATAAACAATGAACTTATGTGTTGGTTTGTTCATAAATCATACAGCTTTTAATGAGGCATATGTGATAATTGAGAATGTTGAAATATGAATGTTTGAGAGCTCATCCATCCATCCATCTGTCTGTCCATTAATGTTGCTCAGTCTGTCTGAATGCAGATATTTATTTTCACCATCTCAGGTCACAAAACAACATTTAACCACAATCGTATTACTCAAGTTTCGACTTAATGAAATAGGAAGTTGTGTGTATTTAAAGGTAGAATGTCGTGTTTGTCAGATGAGTTTTCGGTCTCTGCGGAAAAGAAATAGGCAAATGTATTTGATAATGATAAAAGTTGCTGATTAAAGGCAAACTGCAATAGTGTGAGAATATGCTGCAGACACAGCGGGTTAAAACCATTAAAGGAGATTTTCTAACACAAGAACTTAGCATTAGCCGCTAACCAAACACCTTTCACAACTTCAAAGCAGAATTAAAACCATCAACCTCTCTATGAAAGTTTGTACACTTTTAACTTTCCCCTACAGCCTTCATATAGGATGCTGGTGAACTTTATGCTTTGATGAACAGAAATATACAGAAATACTTTTAAAAAGTTAAATGTTTCTTTATATGCAGGTAAGATGCTTTCTCATGGTTTTGTGTAGCAGTAGATTGTTTATGTTTGTATTTTACAAAATGAATGATGTCTGATGGTAAACAACACTGCCAAAAATTGTGCCACATTACATACTTGCTGTAAGTCTGTAGAGTCCTGGTGGAAGTGGAGGTTATCCCAGCATGCACTGGTTGAAAGGCAGGAAAACCACACAATATGATACTTTCCTAATATAAGACTTCTTGACCCTCTCTGGAGCTCTATTGGTGCTGATGTTGTCGGTGTATGTAACTGATTAATGAGGCTGAAATGGAGCCAACATGACAAGACACAGTGAGGTCAGGTCTGCTTCTGTCTTATCTTGATTAAACATGTTACAGAATCCTGAATAATGTCATTCTCTCTGACTTGATGTAAGCCTTCTGACATTTTCAGTGAGCAATTTGTAAGAAAAAGACAATATCAACAAGGTGTGGCAGCATATTTATTCACTGGAGATACAAGACTGAAATATAAATTTGCTTCTAAATAAACAGAATAACACTTAACCAGTCACCTCTACGTATATTCTTTTCATCAGAATACAATACTTAAGAAAACAACTGTGTGAACATTTTGTTGAGAAGAAAACAGCTCCCCCTGTTGGCCAATCAGCAGTAATAATTCAACTGTAACAGGAAACAACATCTCATCTCTAAGAAAATAGAAGAACAGCACATTCAAAGTATTAGTTAGCTCACTTTAGCATGCTCACACACACAGACACACACACAGACACAGAGCACATACATGAATAGCTTTGGGAAAAATCCCAAACTCTGTATTAAAAATCTTTGTATTGATATATATATATATATATATATATATATATATATATATATATATATATATATATATATATATATATATATATATATATTATATTTATATAGGCCTGTTGATATGATCTTACATGTTATTAATCTTTACAGAGTATCCAGTAACCTTCTCAAGTGTGGCCTCTCAGTGTTTAAACAGATAAAGCCTTCTTTTTGCAGATCCATCCGTTTTTCTCACCGCAGCTCACTGATTTCCATCCTTCCTTTTGGACAGAAATTGCACAGTGACCGTTGGTAGGAGGTTGTGTCCAGGAGCTGATGGAAGAACATAATGTTCAGAACAAGCCTGATAGATTTTATGATTCAAAATATTTAGGAATGTGTCTTTTACCTTTCAGTCAGATTACTTCCATCGATCCACTTCCATCTCCCATCTTCAACTCTCAGCCCAATCCAGTAGCCTTTGACTCCTTTACTGCGCCAACTGTTGTCATTGATGAATTTCTGAGGACAACAGAAAGACAGTTATGTGAGATATTTAAACACTGAAGTTAAATAAACACACTGTGGCCCACAGACTCAGTGTGTTCAGACCTACAGAAAATACAGTTTAATTTCATATAGGCTGTCATAAAATTCCTACAGTTTTCTCATTACCTTTTCATCTTCATTAACTATTACAGCCAAATCTGAAAACTTTCCTCTGCAGTTGTCTCGAGCTTCCTCCCAGGTTTTCTGATCAGGAGGATTAGCGTTATTGATCTCATAGCAGCTGGACTGGTGCTGCAGCCAGCCACTCTCACAAGCTTTACACTGTCTGTCTGAAATAACAGAGACCAACAAATAAACAACACTACTGCATTGTGACATTTTTATTGATTATTTTTGAACTTCGATTATAAGATCTGAACGTTATTATTGTCTTTGGGTCAGTAGGCATTAATGATCTGCTGGACTCGAGCAACACTGTTCTCACTCTCTCTTCGTTTCTGTTCTGTTAAGTTGTTGTTCTGTGCCTCCAGTTCCTGGTTTCGTGTGTTCAGCTTGTTGTTTTCTGCATTCAGGATCTGGTTTTCTGCAGTCAGGTTTTGGTTTTCTGCAGTCAGCTTGGCATTGTTTCCAGAGATGACAGATGTAACTACAGCAACAGACAGAGGAAGGGGTTGAGCTGTGAGAATTTGTTGCAAGGCAAGTTTATTTATTTAGCAATTTTGTACAAAAACACAATTTAAAAAAAATGTTTTACATTCATAAAAAACACAAATGATAGGTTAACATTTTTTTAATAAAATAACACTGGTGTCTATACAAACATTACAACAGGTTTTGCGTCCTGTAAATATTCCTGTTGTTCATACTGGTCAATAAAAGATTCCTTCCTAATGAACTTCCAGTGTAAGAGATGGTGGACAAAATCCACAAACCTTGTCTGCAAAAATAGATCCCAAACCGTAGCTAAAGCTAATGTGAGGATTCAGCAGACTGAGTCAGTCAGTGTGTGTGTGAATGGACGAATGAGAGGTCAATTATAAAGCACTATGGATAAAAGTGCTACATAAATGCAGCCATTTAGCACTTTTGCACAGAACAAGGATCTTCTCCATTTGAAGGCCATTATGAACAGGAGGAATGATTGCACCAAGAAAAAACTGTAACAATGTACATTTGGGTATCTGACTATTGTTTTAAGACAGACTTAAAAAATGTCAACATGTCCTTTAACTAAGAACTAACAACAACAATAACAAGCTACAGAAAAAGAAAAACATTTAATTTGATGTGATATTCACATAGAAGATACTCACAGTAGATACGATGGGCCATGATTACCAACAGTATCACCCAGCACACTGCTATTGGTAGAAAAGACTGAGTGAAGGAAGGAGACTTCTTATCTAAGGAAAAATAAGGATTCAGCAGAGTTATGTCAACAATTTGCTTCAACTCAAACTGTCTTTTAATAGACTTTTGATGTTGAAAAAATGAACACACCTTTATTTAATAATACCACATATATAGTCTTCAGCTCTCATATTCACACTTCCAGTCATCATAATTACTAGTTTATTCAACATTTTAATTAAAAAACAAAATGAATGCTTAACAAAATGAAATTTTGTCAGGTAAATTGTGCTAATAACATACCTGAGGTGGCTGACATGTTGTCGACAGGAAATGCTGCTGTATTAACATAGTCACTTTCTTCCTCAATTTTCTCTGAAACAGTACAGATCAAACACTAATGTTTAAATATCAGCAGTAAATTGGCCTTTATTTGCAGAATGACATCCGATATGTTGAGCAGACTGGAGAAATCAAATACAATATGACATTTCAAAACTATTTGCTGCCAAAGCATTTTCATGTATCCAAAGCACCATGCATTATGAAAAAAGAATAAAGTAACATACTGCTTCATAAAAGACTAGAATCAGATGAAGTTTTTATGTATCAGAAAGTATCTTACCTCCAGAAAAAGAGACATTTGGATTCTTAGAAGTAACAGTAAGTTTTTGTGTTTTTCTGTTCATCCTGAACAAAAGAGACAGTCAGTCAGCAGTTCTATATGAAGGCTACAGAGAAATGATAAAGTACAGAGAAGTTTATGGTTTTTAGTTCTGCTTTGAACAGTTGTTTGATTAATGATGATTTCTCATGAATATTATGAAATCTTCTCCTGTAATGCTTGTAATTCAGTGTGTCTGCAACATATTGTCACGCTGTTGCAATTTGCATTTCATGAACAGGAAGTGACTTTTATCATAAACACATTCGTCCATTTCTTTTTGCTGAGACTGAAGACCTATCTGATAAAATGAAATTCTACCTTTTAATACACTCATCTTGCTTTTTCATGAATTCAAAACTTTATCAATAACATTATTTGTGGTATATGTTACTTTTTAGAGTGTCTGAGTTAATACTCACAGTAAATATGAAAGGTTGTGATTAAAACAGGATAACCCAACTCACTGCTATTGGTGGAAAAGACTGAGTGAAGGAGAGAGACATCTTAGAAGAAAAATAAGAATTTAGGTGAATTATATCAACAGAGTGCTTTAATACATACAAATGGACTTTTTTTTATAGATTTTTGATATTGAAAAAAGGAAAACACCCATCTTTTTAAAATACCACATATCGAGTTTTCAGCTGTTAAACATTCACATTTTCATGTTTACATAACATTTTAATGTTAAAAAAAACCTCATGCTCAACAAAATTACATTTTGTAAAGCAAATTATTCTTATAAAATACAACAACGTTGTCACCTTCTTCCTCAGGTTCCTCTGAAACAGAACAGATCAAACACAAATGTTTCAGTATCTGCAGTAAATTTGCCTTTTTTGCAGAATCACCTCCACTTTATTGAGCAGACTGGAGAAATCAAATGCAAAAGATGAAGTTTGAAACAAAGTTTGATATTTTTGTTGTGTTGTCAGGCAGCAAAACATCATCTATTATGAAACATAATAAAGTAATATATTTTGCTGTCCTAAAAGGTGGTAACCTTGTTATGTTTTAATGTATTAGAAAGTATCTTGTGTTCAGACAAAGAAACATTTGGACTTTGAGATATTACAGTAAGTGTCTGTTTTTCTGTTCATTCTGAACAAAGCATGACGTTGACAAGCAGTCATATATGAGGGCTATGCATTGTACCAATTAAGTATTTCACAGAGAAGTGTATGTTTTAGTTCTGCTTTAAGGTATGACAGAGTTGTATGATTAAGCCACATGCAGATTGCAAGACTATGAATATCTGAGAGCTGCTGTGCTGCTCAAATAATAAGACATTTGTTGTACAAGACTGTTGTCCTGTTGACATGAGTGTTAATAATCTCTCAGAGGAGATGTACTGGTAACAAGATTATTCCATCGTGAGAAATGCAAGAATGGATCAAATTATAATCTTCAACAAGAAACACACAAGAAGTGACGATAGATCAGACTGTCAGTTCTTCAGGTGCAGATATGATGCATTCTGCCACAGACACATGCAGTGTTTGAATCAAATAAAGGAGCTGCTGTAAATATGATACAGATGTGATTTTCACAAGACCCAATATACAGAAATCCCAATAACATCAGCCATAAAGTGAGTGCACCACACACATCCAGAGAGCTCAGTGTTAACTGAAAATGAATAAAGTAATGAATTAAACAGGGGACGGGAGTTTTGGTTTGTGCTGTGATGATAAACTTGAATTTGAACCTGACATTCAGATACTTGTAAAAACACTACAGGCTACAGCTGTACTCTTTTTACGTTTTGTCTTTTTGATATTTCTCTCTCTGTATATGTATATATCTACATTCCTAATTAAGCTTTTATAATGACCCCTATTGCATTAATAATATTTGTGGTTGCAGTATGTGTGTAGGTGTTTGTCCACTTCCTCCCGCCCTGCCTCTGGTTTCCTGTACGCTCTGCTCTTCTCGCCTCTCATCTCAGACTCATCTTCAAGATTAACCAACTACAGGCATAGCCAGTTTTAGCTACTGTCAAAGCTGCTGCTGAGACTGAAAGTAAATAAATAAGACTTTCTGTTCCTCTCTGGAGCTCTGTTGGTGCTGATAATGATGGTTTGTGTAACTGCATGAGGCCCAAATGGAGCAAACATAAGAAAAAGATAATAACAACAATGCATTGCAGCACATTTACTCACTGGTGATACATAATACACTTAAACATGGATTTTCTTCTGCAAAGACATACAACACATAACATACACATAACCAGTCACATCTACATATAAATATCCTTTACCTGAGAATACAAATACTTACACAAACAACCAGTATGCAGCTGCATTTGCATGGTTCTGGCATAAAGCGTGTCCTAATTATTGTTATTCAAATATGACTCATTATAAACGAGGACCAAAAACACTTTTTTGAGCCTCATTTGAACTGATGTAGTTTTGTTTGTGTTTTAGCCAGATGCTAAACAAGCACATTTCCAGAAACCAGAAGATGTCACTTGAAGCCTAATACATGCATCTTGGCCTTACAGTTCTCCTGTTATAAGCTTTTCCATGTGGGTGTGCCAAATAGGTGAAAATTCTATAAAAAAGGGTGGATGTTAAAGGGTTAATGATATCTGAACATAGTGTCATTTTCTTTGAGGCAGTAGGTATCAATGCTCCACTGAGCTCACTTCATATTTGCTGTGTTTAGTTGTTCCTCTGTGTGTCCAGCTCCTGGTTTCCAGTGTTGAGCTGCTTGTTTTGTGTTGTCAGGTTCTGGTTTTCCACAAGCAGGTTTGTGATCTTGCTTTCTAAGTGTTTGTTGTTGAGGTTTGTCAGGTTGCAACTGACCATCAGTAGAGTCGTGTTGTTGCTGATTTGCCGTCTTCATCTGCTGGTTTTCTGCAGTCAGTTTGATGTTGTTTTTAGAGATGATTGACTGATTGAATTCATTTGATCCCCTAAAACATACAGATTTAAAATTGTTACAATCATGAATTAAATCACAAAAAGGCTTATTTCCTTTGTTGTCCTCTACACACAGTATGACAATCAGCATGACAATGACAACATAGAACAAATACATGTATGCCAACAATTATATACAATACATACAATGGTGAGGTATCATGGTCTGCATGCTCTAAGCTCCCTTCATCATGTATATCAGGTTATAAATGACTGAGAAATCATCTTTTCAAGGCCACTGTGAATATGTGCTCTGATGTGATGAGTTTTAGACTGAAAGGAAGGTTGTTCTATAGTACAGCTGCAGAATAAAGGAATATATTTTTACCCATTAAAGTCTTCAAGCAAAACTAAATAAAATAAATTGAATTGCCCCTTTTTGGATGGTTATGGGTGTCTTTAAACACTTATATTAATGTTTAAAAATAATTCTATAAGTAAGATATAACTTAATAAAGTTAACCATTTTCTCAACTGTTAGCCCGTTTAGTTTTTTAAAGTGATCTGACTCAATGTAGAAGTTTTAAAATGACCCTAACTAGTTTGTTTTGTGTCATCAGGAGTTTGTTTTTCAGAAGCTGCAATAATCCTTTGTACCAACAGGTGGTAGTATAGTCAAACTGACCCTGAACCAGAGTTCCTGCCTGGATATGTAGAGTTGATTTATTTCACAGTCTGGCTTTTCTAGCTAAAATTTAATCATTTGGTTGTAATTTTTAAAACAATTGATTCACCTGATGGTTCACATCCTGAATATGTAACACAATTTCTACCGGTAATTGGAGTTTCTCCCACTTTAACTTTAAACTCTTGGGTGTGTTTAAGTGATATTTTAGATCTAAATTACTTCAGTCTTTCCAAGATAGAGGGATAACATGTTAACAGATAACCTGATGCTCACATTCTGAAGAGCTGTATTGAGAGACTGCTCAACTTTATCTTTGAGCCACTAGTAGAGTAGACCCATCAGCGTTTAAAAAACATTCCTAAAACCGGCTGACTTCATATCATTAACGTACAACAAAAAGAAGTGGACCTAAAACACTGCCTTGTAGAACTCCACATTCAACAGTTCTAAAATCAGATAATGTCCCATTAACAGCCATAACATGTGTCTGCTTTATTAAAAAGGACTGACACCAGTCAACAGCCTGCTTATTAGATCCCATAGCCTTGAGCTTAATCAATAAAATGCTATGGTCCACAGTGTCAAATGTATTCTGTGTATCCAACCATACCACATAACCTTCACCTACTTGTTTCTTAATATGATCTGGTATCTGTTGAATATGATTTCCTAAATCCATATTGAATTTCATACAGAAGGGTTTTTCTAGAGATGTAGTCATATATTTGATCTTGCACCATTTGTTTCCAGAATTTTTGACCACACAGATAAAGTTGAGACCGGCCTCATTCCCTGGGTCTAGATGACTTCCCTTCTTGTGTACTGGAATAACTCTACCGAACTGAAGCCCATCTGGAACGTTACCTGACATAATAGAAAGATTTATTATATGCCTGACATATGGAACTACTGTGTAACTTCTGCAGCATCCCTTGTGAATCTAGCTGGTAACCCATCAGGTCCAGTCGCTTTTGTGTGGTTTAAAAGGTTAAGTTTGAGTGCTGAGGGAGTTATTAGCCAGATCCTTAGCAACCGATGCAAAATAAAAATTTAAAACAGTCATAGTTGACCTTTAACTTCACATATAGTTCTTTGCTGGATTTCCACAATTTTCTTGGCTCTTCCTGCATTCAGTCATTTTGTATTTGAGAAAATCTTTCTTAGTTTTAGAGAGCAGTCTATTTACCCAATTTGTCAATATCTTAAACTTCTGAAAACTATGTTCTGATGTTTTAATTGGAACTAATTTATCCAGGACCCCTAAGAACTGTGATTTGAAAATATTGACATTTTAAAATATTTCTTAAAGCAATACTCGGGTGCAACTATACTGAGGTCAGGTCTGCTTCTGTCTCATCTTGATTAAACATGTTACAGCATCCTGAATAATGCCATTCTCGCCGACTTGATGAAAGCTTTCTGACTTTTTCAGGGAGCAATTTGTAAGAAAAAGACAATAACAACAAGGTGTGGCAGCATATTTATTCACTGGAGATACAAGACTGAAATATGAATTTGCTTCTAAATAAGTAGAATAACACTTAACCAGTCACCTCTACATATATTCTTTTCATCAGAATACATTACTTAAGAAAACAACTGTGTGAACATTTTGTTGAGAAGGAAACAGCTCCCCTGTTGGCCAATCAGCAGTAATAATTCAAATGTTACATGACAATAAAACAGGAAACAACATCTCATCTCTAACAAAGTAGAAGAACAGCATATTCAACGAATTAGCTCACTTTAGCATGCTCACACACACACACACACAGAGCACATACATGAATAGCTTTGGGAAAAATCCCAAACTCGGTATTAAAAATCTTTGTGTGTATATATATATATGTATATATGTGTGTGTATATATATATATATGTATATATGTGTGTGTATATATATATATATGTATATATATATATATATATATATATAAGCCTGTTGATATGATCTTACATGTTATTAATCTTTACAGAGTATCCAGTAACCTTCTCAAGTGTGGCCTCTCAGTGTTTAAACAGATAAAGCCTTCTTTTTGCAGAGCCATCTGTTTTTGTCACCACAGTTCACTGATTTCCATCCTTCATTTTGGACAGAAATTGCACAGTGACCATTGGTAGGAGGTTGTATCCAGGAGCTGATGGAAGAATATAACGTTTAGATCAAGGCTGATAGATTTTATGATTCAAAATATTTGGGAATGTGTCTTTCACCTTTCAGTCAGATTACTTCCATTGATCCACTTCCATCTCCCATCTTCAACTCTCAGGCCAATCCAGTAGCCTTTGACTCCTTTACTGCGCCAACTGTTGTCATTGATGAATCTCTGAGGACAACAGAAAGACAGTTATGTGAGATATTTAAACACTGAAATTAAATAACACAGTTTTGTCATTACCTTTTCATCTTCATTAACTATTACAGCCAAATATGAAATCTTTTCTCTGCAGTTGTCTCGAGCTTCCACCCAGGTTTTCTGACTAGGAGGTTCAAGGTTATGGACTACATAGCAGCTGGACTGGTAGTGCAGCCAGCCTTCCATACAAGGTTTACACTGTCTGTCTGAAATAACAGAGACCAACAAATAAACAACACTACTGCATTGTGACATTTTTATTGGTTATTTTTGGACTTGAGTTATAAGATCTGAACTTACTGTTATTTTTGTCTATGGGGCAGTAGGCATTAATGATCTGCTGGACTCGAGCAACACCGTTCTCACTCCACTTTCGTATTTGTTCAGTTAAGTTGTTGTTCTGTGCCTCCAGTTCCTGGTTTTGTGTGTTCAGCTTGTTGTTTTCTGCTGTCAGCTTCTGGTTTTCTGCAGTCAGGTTTATGATCTTGCTTGCTACAACAGCATAGGCCTCTGTCAGGTTGCGATTGATCACTGGTAGAGTCATTTGGTTGTCTTTTAAGGATTTCACAAGCTGCTGGTTTTCTGTCAGCTTGGCAGAGATGACAGATGTAACTACAGCAACAGACAGAGGAAGGGGTTGAGCTGTGAGAATTTGTTGCAAGGCAAGTTTATTTATTTAGCAATTTTGTACAAAAACACAATTTTAAAAAAATGTTTTACATTCATAAAAAACACAAATGATAGGTTAACATTTTTTAAATAAAATAATACTGGTGTCTATACAAACATTACAACACGTTTTGCGTCCTGTCAATATTCCTGTTGTTCATACTGGTCAATAAAAGATTCCTTCCTAATGAACTTCCAGTGTAAGAGATGGTGGACAAAATCCACAAACCTTGTTGTCTGCAAAAATATATCCCAAACCTTAGCTGAAGCTAATGTGAGGATTCAGCAGACTGAGTCAGTCAGTGTGTGTGTGAATGGATGAATGAGGTCAATTATAAAGCACTATGGATAAAAGCACTACATAAATGCAGCCATTTAGCACTTTTGCACAGAATGAGGATCTTCTCCATTTGAAGGCCATTATGAACAGGGGGAATGATTGCACCAAGAAACAACTGTAACAATGTACATTTGGTCATCTGACATATTGTTTTAAGACAGACTTAAAAAATGTCAACATGTCCTTTAAATAAGAACTAACAACAACAAGAACAAGCTACAGAAAAAGAAAAACATTTAATTTGATGTGATATTCACATAGAAGATACTCACGGTAGATACGAAGGGCCATGATTACCAACAGTATCACCCAGCACACTGCTATTGGTAGAAAACACTGAGTGAAGGAAGGAGACTTCTTATCTAAGGCAAAAATAAGGATTCAGCAGAGTTATGTCAACAATTTGCTTCAACTCAAACTGTCTTTTTATAGACTTTTGATGTTGAAAAAATGAACACACCTTTATTTAATAATACCACATATACAGTCTTCAGCTCTCATTTTCACACTTTCAGTCATCATAATTACTAGTTTATTCAACATTTTAATAAAAAAAACGAATGCTTAACAAAATGAAATTTTGTCAAGTAAATTGTGCTAATAACATACCTGAGGTGGCTGACATTTTGTGGACAGTAAATGCTGCTATATTAACATTGTCACTTTCTTCAATTTTCTCTGAAACAGTACAGATCAAACACTAATGTTTAAATATCTGCAGTAAATTGGTCTTTATTTGCAGAATGACATCCAATATGTTGAGCAGACTGGAGAAATCAAATACAATTTGACATTTCAAAAGCTTTTGCTGCCAAAGCATTTTCATGTATCCAAAGCACCATGCATTATGAAAAAAGAATAAAGACTGCTTCATAAAAAGACTAGAATCTGATATGGTTTTTATGTATTAGAAAGTATCTTACCTCCAGAAAAAGAGACATTTGGATTCTTAGAAGTAACAGCAAGTTTCTGTGTTTTTCTGTTCATCCCGAACAAAAGAGACAGTTAGTCAGCAGTTCTATATGAAGGCTACAGAGAAATGATAAAGTGCAGAGAGGTTTATGGTTTTTTGTTCTGCTTTGAAGTTGCAACAGTTGTGCAACCGAAAGAAAGGTTGTGATTAAAACAGGATAACCCAACTCACTGCTATTGGTGGAAAAGACTGAGTGAAGGAGAGAGACATCTTAGAGGAAAAATAAGAATTTAGGTGAATTATGTCAACAAAGTGCTTTAATACATACAAATGGACTTTTTTTATTTTTTTTTTTTAATAGATTTTTGATATTGAAAAAAGGAAAACACCCATCTTTTTAAAATACCACATATCGAGTTTTCAGCTGTTAAACATTCACATTTTCATGTTTACATAACATTTTAATGTTAAAAAACCTCATGCTCAACAAAATTACATTTTGTAAAGCAAATTATTCTTATAAAATACAACAACATTGTCACCTTCTTCCTCAGGTTCCTCTGAAACAGAACAGATCAAACACAAATGTTTCAGTATCTGCAGTAAATTTGCCTTTTTTGCAGAATCACCTCCACTTTATTGAGCAGACTGGAGAAATCAAATGCAAAAGATGAAGTTTGAAACAAAGTTTGATATTTTTGTTGTGTTGTCAGGCAGCAAAACATCATCTATTATGAAACATAATAAAGTAATATATTGCTGCACTAAAAGGTGGTAACCTTGTTATGTTTTAATGTATTAGAAAGTATCTTGTGTTCAGACAAAGAAACATTTGGACTTTGAAAAGTTACAGTAAGTGTCTGTTTTTCTGTTCATTCTGAACAAAGCATGAAGTTGACAAGCAGTCATATATGAGGGCTATGCAGTGTACCAATTAAGTATTTCACAGAGAAGTGTATGTTTTAGTTCTGCTTTAAGGTATGACAGAGTTGTATGGTTAAGCCACATGCAGATTGCAAGACTATGAATATCTGAGAGCTGCTGTGCTGCTCAAATAATAAGACATTTGTTGTACCAGACTGTTGTCCTGTTGACATGAGTGTTAATAAACCACACAGCTGATCTCAGAGGAGATGTACTGGTAACAAGATTATTCCATCGTAAGAAATGCAAGAATGGATCAAATTATAATCTTCAACAAGAAACACACAAGAAGTGACGATAGATCAGACTGTCAGTTCTTCAGGTGCAGATATGATGCATTCTGCCACAGACACATGAAGTATTTGAATCAAATAAAGGAGCTGCTGTAAATATGATACAGATGTGATTTTCACAAGACCCAATATACAGAAATCCCAATAACATCAGCCATAAAGTGAGTGCACCACACACATCCAGAGAGCTCAGTGTTAACTGAAAATGAATAAAGTAATGAATTAAACAGGGGGCGGGAGTTTTGGTTTGTGCTGTGATGATAAACTTGAATTTGAACCTGACATTCAGATACTTGTAAAAACACTACAGGCTACAGCTGTACTCTTTTTACGTTTTGTCTTTTTGATATTTCTCTCTCTGTATATGTATATATCTACATTCCTAATTAAGCTTTTATAATGACCCCTATTGCATTAATAATATTAGTGGTTGCAGTATGTGTGTGGGTGTTTGTCCACTTCCTCCCGCCCTGCCTCTGGTTTCCTGTACGCTCTGCTCTTCTCGCCTCTCATCTCAGACTCATCTTCAAGATTAACCAACTACAGGCATAGCCAGTTTTAGCTACTGTCAATGCTGCTGCTGAGACTGAAAGTAAATAAATAAGACTTTCTGTTCCTCTCTGGAGCTCTGTTGGTGCTGATGTTGATGGTTTGTGTAACTGCATGAGGCCCAAATGGAGCAAACATAAGAAAAAGATAATAACAACAATGCATTGCAGCACATTTACTCACTGGTGATACATAATACACTTAAACATGGATTTTCTTCTGCAAAGACATACAACACATAACATACACATAACCAGTCACATCTACATATAAATATCCTTTACATGAGAATACAAATACTTACACAAACAACCAGTATGCAGCTGCATTTGCATGGTTCTGGCATAAAGCGTGTCCTAATTATTGTTATTCAAATATGACTCATTATAAACGAGGACCAAAAACACTTTTTTGAGCCTCATTTGAACTGATGTAGTTTTGTTTGTGTTTTAGCCAGATGCTAAACAAGCACATTTCCAGAAACCAGAAGATGTCACTTGAAGCCTAATACATGCATCTTGGCCTTACAGTTCTCCTGTTATAAGCTTTTCCATGTGGGTGTGCCAAATAGGTGAAAATTCTATAAAAAGGGTGGATGTTAAAGGGTTAATGATATCTGAACATAGTGTCATTTTCTTTGAGGCAGTAGGTATCAATGCTCCACTGAACTCACTTCATATTTGCTGTGTTTAGTTGTTCCTCTGTGTGTCCAGCTCCTGGTTTCCAGTGTTGAGCTGCTTGTTTTGTGTTGTCAGGTTCTGGTTTTCCACAAGCAGGTTTGTGATCTTGCATTCGTTTGTTGTTGAGGTTTGTCAGGTTGCAACTGACCATCAGTAGAATCATGTGGTTGCTGATTTGCTGTCTTCATCTGCTGGTTTACTGCAGTCAGTTTGATGTTGTTTTTAGAGATGATTGACTGATTGAATTCATTTGATCCCCTAAAACATACAGATTTAAAATTGTTACAATCATGAATTAAATCACAAAAAGGCTTATTTCCTTTGTTGTCCTCTACACACAGTATGACAATCAGCATGACAATGACAAAATAGGACAAATACATGTATGCCAACAATTATATACAATACATACAATGGTGAGGTATCATGGTCTGCATGCTCTAAGCTCCCTTCATCATGTATATCAGGTTATAAATGACTGAGAAACCATCTTTTCAAGGCCACTGTGAATATGTGCTCTGATGTGATGAGTTTTAGACTGAAAGGAAGGTTGTTCTATAGTACAGCTCTAGAATAAAGGAATATATTTTTACCCATTAAAGTCTTAAAGTAAAACTAAATAAAATTAATTGAAGTGTTTAAAACTAATTTTATAAGTAAGATATAACTTAATAAAGTTAACCATTTTCTCAACTGTTTGCCAGTTTAGTTTTTTAAAGTGATCTGACTCAACGTAGAAGTTTTAAAATGACCCTAACTAGTTTGTTTTGTGTCTTAAGGAATTTGCTTTTCAGAAGCTGCAATAATCCTTTGTACCAACAGGTGGAAGTATAGTCAAAGTGACCCTGAACCAGAGTTCCTGCCTGGATATGTAGAGTTGATTTATTTCACAGTCTGGCTTTTCTAACTAAAATTTAATCCTTTGGTTGACTAAAAAATAACTTTTAAAACCATTGATTCACCTGATAGTTCACATCCTGAATATGTAACACAATTTCTACTGGTAATTGGAGTTTCTCCCACTTTAACTTTAAACTCTTGGGTCTGTTTGAGTGATATTTTAGATCTAAATTACTTCAATCTTTCCAAGATAGAGGGATAACATGTTAACAGATAACCAGATGCTCACATTCTGAAGAGCTGTATTGAGAGACTGCTCAACTTTTTCAGGGAGCAATTTGTAAGAAAAAGACAATAACAACAAAGTGTGGCAGCATATTTATTCACTGGAGATAAAAGACTGAAATATAAATTTGCTTCTAGATAAACAGATAACACTTAACCAGTCGCCTCTACATATATTCTTTTCATCAGAATACATTACTTAAGAAAACAACTGTGTTGAGAAGAAAAAAGCTCTCATCTTAATTTTCATTGAACAAACCTGGGACAGGAATCATTGCAGCTGAGTATTAATAGAGACAAATACAAATATTGCTTACAGAAGGCACAGAGTGACTGATGAGTAAATACTCACAGTGGATACGAAGGGCCATGATTACTAACAGAATCACCCAAATCACTGCTATTGGTAGAAAAGACTGAGTTAAGGAGGCAGACTTCTTATCTGAGAAAAAATATGGATTCAGCAGAATTATGTTAACAATTTGCTTTAGCTCAAATTGGCTTTTTGTAGACTTTTGATATTGAAAAAAAATGAACACACCTTTATTTAATAACACCACATATACAGTCTTCAGCTCTCATATTCACACTTTCCGTCCTCATAATTACTAGTATATTCAACATTTTAATTCTAAAATTTTGTGAGGTAAATCGTGTTCATAACATACCTGAGGTGGCTGACATCTTGTTCTCGGTGCATAATGCGGCATTAACATAGTCACCTTCTTTCTCGAGTTCCTCTGAAACGGCACAGATCAAACACTGTTTAAACATCTGGACCTCCACTATATTAAGCAAACTGGAGAAATCAAATGCAAAAGATGAGGTCTGAAATCAATTTTGACATTTCGGAATCATTTGCTGCCAATGTGTTGTCATGTATCAAAAGCACCATGCATTATAAAAAGAATAAAATAACATACTGCCTCACAAAAAGATGAGAACCTGTATTATGTATCAGAAAGTATCTTACCTCCAGAAAAAGAGACATTTGGATTCTTAGAAGTAAAGGTAAGCTTCTGTGTTTTTCTGTTCATCCTGAACAAAAGAGGCAGTTAGTCAGCAGTTCTATATGAAGGTTATAGGGAAATGGTAAAGTTCAGAGAAGTTTATGGTTTAGTTCTGCTTTGGAGCCGCGACAGTTGTTTGGTCAGCGGCCAATGCTTCTTGAGTTCTTGTGTTATGAAATCTCCTCCTTTACTGGTTTTAACAGGGTGTGTTTGCAACATATTGTCATGTCAGTGCAGTTCACCTTTCATGAACACTTTGATGTTTCTTTCTGCTGAGACCGAAGACCTATCTGATCAAATTAAATTCTACCTTTTAGTACACTCATCTTGCTTTTTCATGAATTCAAAAATTGATCAATAACATTATTTGTGGTATATGTTATTTTGTGACCAAAGATGAGGTGGCTGAAATTTTGCTCAGTGCATGCAGCTGCATTAACATTGTCACCTTCTTTCTCATGTTCCTCTGAAACAGAACAGATCAAACACAAAGGTTTCGATATCTGCAGTAAATTAGCCTTTATTTGCAGAAATAAGTTGAGCAAATTGGAGAAATCGAATGCAAAAGATGAAGTTTAAAAAATGTCAACATTTTGAAAGCATTTGGTGCCAACGTGTAATTATTAAGTATCTTGTGTGCAGATAAAGAAACATTTAGATTGTAACAGGAAGTCTTGCTTATTAGAGTGTTTTATAAAGAGGAACTCCATGTTTGTCAGATGGGGTTTTAGTCTTTAATGGTGTTGTTACTTATTGTGCCGAATTTTGTTCCTGGGCAGCAAAGAGGCTCAGTGATTACACTGCCACTTCACATGATGAAGGTCCTGCTTTTTAGCCTTTCTGTGTGGAGTTTACATGTTCCCTCGTGGTCACATGACCTTCCTCTGGGTCATCAGTCTCCTCCCGCAGTGCAAACACATGCATGTCAGGTGTGTGTGTGTTAATCTGTGTGTTAGCCCTGTTTTAGACTGGATATTTCTCTAGACTCTTTTCCTACCTTTCACCCAGTGCATGCTGGGATAACCTCCACTTCCACCAGGACTCTAAACTTACATACAGTGAGCAGGTAGAGTGTAGGGGATGGGTGATGAATGAATGGAAGGATGGATGAGTGGATAGAGTTTTGTTCCCAGTATGACTAATAAACAATGAACTTATTATGTGTTGGTTTGTTCATAAATCATACAGCTTTTAATGAGGCATATGTGATAATTGAGAATGTTGAAATAAGAATGTTTGAGAGCTCATCCATCCACCCATCTGTCTGTCCATTAATGTTGCTCAGTCTGTCTGAATGCAGATATTTATTTTCACCATCTCAGGTCACAAAACAACATTAACCACAATCATGTTACTCAAGTTTCGACTTAATGAAATAGGAAGTTGTGTGTATTTAAAGGTAGAATGTCGTGTTTGTCAGATGAGTTTTCGGTCTCTGCAGAAAAGAAATAGGCAAATGTATTTGATAATGATAAAAGTTGCTGATTAAAGGCAAACTGCAATAGTGTGAGAATATGCTGCAGACACAGCGGGTTAAAACCATTAAAGGAGATTTTCTAACACAAGAACTTAGCATTAGCCGCTAACCAAACACCTTTCACAACTTCAAAGCAGAACTAAAACCATCAACCTCTCTATAAAAGTTTGTACACTTTTAACTTTCCCCTACAGCCTTCATATAGGATGCTGGTGAACTTTATGCTTTGATGAACAGAAATATACAGAAATACTTTTAAAAAGTTAAATGTTTCTTTATATGCAGGTAAGATGCTTTCTCATGGTTTTGTGTAGCAGTAGATTGTTTATGTTTGTATTTTACAAAATGAATGATGTCTGATGGTAAACAACACTGCCAGCAATTGTGTCACATTGTGTACTTGCTGTAAGTCTGTAGAGTCCTGGTGGAAGTGGAGGTTATCCCAGCATGCACTGGTTGAAAGGCAGGAAAACCACACAATATGATACTTCCCTAATATAAGACTTCTTGACGCTCTCTGGAGCTGTATTGGTGCTGATGTTGTCGGTGTATGTAACTGATTAATGAGGCTGAAATGGAGCCAACATGACAAGACACAGTGAGGTCAGGTCTGCTTCTGTCTTATCTTGATTAAACATGTTACAGCATCCTGAATAATGCTATTCTCTCTGACTTCATGAAAGCTTTCTGACTTTTTGAGGGAGCAATTTGTAAGAAAAAGACAATAACAACAAGGTGTGGCAGCACATTTATTCACTGGAGATACAAGACTGAAATATAAATTTGCTTCTAAATAAACAGATAACACTTAACCAGACACCTCTACATATATTCTTTTCATCAGAATACATTACTTAAGAAAACAACTGTGTGAACATTTTGTTGAGAAGAAAACAGCTCCCCTGTTGGCCAATCAGCAGTAATAATTCAACTGTAACAGGAAACAACATCTCATCTCTAACAAAGTAGAAGAACAGCACATTCAGAGTATTAGTTAGCTCACTTTAGCATGCTCACACATACAAGACTGAAATATAGATTTGCTTCTAAATAAATAGAATAACACTACATATATTCTTTTCATCATAATACAATATTTAACAAAACAACTCACTAGTAGTAATAATAATCAGCAGTAATAATTCAACTGTTACAGGAAACAGGAAACAACATCTCATATCTAATAAAGTAGAAGAACAGCATATTCAAAGTATAAGCTCACTTTAGCATGCTCACACACACACACACACACACACACACACACACACACACACACACACACACACACACACAGCACATACATGAATAGCTTTGGGAAAAATCCCAAACTCTATTAAAAGTCTTTGTATTGATATTTATAAGCCAGTTAATATGATTTTACATGTTATTAATCTCTACAGAGTATCCAGTAACCTTCTCAAGTGTGGCCTCTCAGTGTTTAAACAGATAAAGCCTTCTTTTTGCAGATCCATGCGTTTTTGTCACCACAGCTCACTGATTTCCATCCTTCATTTTGGACAGAAATTGCACAGTGACCGTTGGTAGGAGGTTGTGTCCAGGAGCTGATGGAAGAACATAATGTTCAGATCAAGGCTGATAGATTTTATGATTCAAAATATTTGGGAATGTGTCTTTTACCTTTCAGTCAGATCACTTCCATTGATCCACTTCCATCTCCCATCTTCAACTCTCAGGCCAATCCAGTAGCCATTGACTCCTTGACTGCGCCAACTGTTGTCATTGATGAATTTCTGAGGACAACAGAAAGACAGTTATGTGAGATATTTAAACACTGAACTTAAATAAACACACTGTGGCCCACAGACTCTGTGTGTTCAGACCTACAGAAAATACAGTTTCATTTCATATAGGCTGTCATAAAATTCCCATAGTTTTGTCATTACCTTTTCATCTTCATTAACTATTACGGCGAAATCTGAAAACTTTCCTCTGCAGTCGTGTCGAGCTTCCTCCCAGGTTTTCTGATCAGGAGGTTTAGCGTTATTGATTACATAGCAGCTGGACTGGTCATGCAGCCAGCCATCCTCACAAGCTTTACACTGTCTGTCTGAAATAACAGAGACCAACAAATAAACAACATTATTGCATTGTGAAATTATTGATTATTTTTGAACTTCAATTATAAGATCTGAACCTACTGTTATTATTTTCTTTGGGGCAGTAGGCATCAATCTTCTGGTGTTCTTGATCAACGCTGTTCTCACTCAACTTTCTTATTTGTTCTGCTAAGTTGTTCTTCTGTGTCTTCAGTTCCTGGATTTGTGTGTTCAGCTCGTTGTTTTTTGCAGTCAGTGTCTGTTTTTCTGCAGTCAGTTTCTGGTTTTCTGCAGTCAGGGTTGTGATCCTGCTCTCTGAGACAGTATAGGCCTGTGTCAGGTTTCCATTGATGACTGTCAGATTATTGTAGTCTCTCCTCAAGTTTTCATTTTCTGATCTGAGTTTGTTGTTGTCGTCTGTCAGGTTGCGACTGATCAGCAGTAGAGTCGTTCGGTTGTCTTTTAACTGATTCAGCTCACTTACATGACTCTCACCAGTATACATAGAAACTGCAAAAGGAAGAAATGCCTCTTATTTGATAGTAATGATGCAGTTTTGGTTTTGTCATGTTGCCACTGTTGGAAGCTACTTCCTGTCTGTTTTACTTTAGGTTTTCCAGCCTTTTGGAAGTTATAGGCTGTGTTTCTAAATTTTTAAAGCTGCTGACAGACATGGAGCTGCTTGTCTGATGTGTTGAGTAGCATCTAATGTATTTTGATATTAGGACACTTTACTGTGTGACTGTGTAACTTTACTGTGATGATATTCTGTATTTTCTGTTGTTGTTGTTGTTATTGTTGTTAACAAATCCAACAACGTGTTAGTCTATCTGTCATCATTTTCTGACTTCCCCTGCCTGTCTGTGGCACTTAATCCAAGCCCACTGGTTCCTATTATAGTTGTAAATCTTAATTTCCTTAAACAGGTGGGCACTGTAGTTTCAAGTAAACATTACTCAAACAGAAGTAAATGGTGTATTTGTCAGTGACTTTTTTCAATCATGGATTTGGTGCACTAGCAACCCTTCATAGAACCAGAAACTGAAATGTCCATGTTCATTTTTATGAGAGAAAATGTCACCCAGTGTGACTGTGTGGCTCAATTATCTGTTTTTAATAGTATTTGACAGACTTAAATATGTAGGTATAAATACATAGGTAATACTTGTTGGTAGGATCAATTCATTGTTGGTTTTGGTCTTTTCATGAGATTAGCTGACAACAAAAAAAATATAGAATATCTTCTCATCCTTATCCTTTAAATCCTCTCTAAGCATACATGTCTTTGTTTTCCACTTATTTGGTTGCCAACCTCTGCTCTGTTGTGGCTTATGTTTTGTATATGCAAGTCCCCTATGAACTGAAATATTAATTTGACTACCATTCGAGGGTTTTTTTTTCTGAAATAAAATTAAACTGGAGAAGAACATACATTACTTGTTGTGTCCAGAAATTAATTTGTTTGTTACAGATTTAGAAAACAATTAGAGGCATACACTTACATTTGGTAAAACAAACTGCCAATAGATGATCTGAGCTTCTCACTGTGGCAAATATGACTGATCATATATACCATCAAATAAAGGTTACAGAAGAAAATGGTACTTTTTAAAAAAAAAAACGTCTGTCTCATGTCTAAGTCTGAGTTCATGCATGACTGCTTGTTTTGTATACTTACGGAAGACACCGACTGCTATGATGTCCAACAGCAAAATGACAAAAAAAGTCCCCAAACAACAAGCCAACAGCTGATAGCGGTGACGTCTGTTGGTGGCTTTCATGTCTGACAAGAATCCTGCTGAGATTAAACAAGAAATTAAAATCATTTTATCCATAGTTCAGATTTATATCCTAGTTTACAACAGAGAGTGATGAGGATGATGCAGGGTGACGGGCGACAAAGGTGTGAGGTCAGATCTGTCACAGTTACTCGACACATTTTAATGGGTCTTTCTGCACGGCCAGAACCTGCAAGTTTTATGCACACACTATACAGATTGATTGATGTGGGTTTCCACAGAATGTTAACCATGTTCATCATTTCAAATCAGCATGTTAGCATGCGAGCATTTGATCATTAGCACAAAGTACAGCTGAGGCTGATGGGAACATTACTAGTGTTGAGGTATTTGGTCATAAACCAAAGTATTGTACAAATTAACATTTTGTCCTGATGATGCTGCTAGAAAAAAGTCAGGAGATCACCAGCTCACCACCATTAAATGTCTGTAACCAAATTTGATGGAAATCCATCCAATGGATATTTCCCTCAAAACCACAAATGTCAACTTAATGGTGATGATAGAGGACAAATCAGGGGAATCACCAAATTATCCTCTGGGAACCATGAATGTCTGTGCAAAATTTTGTGCTAATCTATCAAGTCGATGTTGAGATGTTACACTTGATTAGTGAAGATTTTGACCTGCTTGTGGAAATTAAGGACACCAAAGTCATAAGGATTCATTCTTTGGGGGCTATGGATGTCTGTTTTCTTTCAAGAGAATCCATCCAATAGTTTTATGGAGATTTTACTAAAAGCCAAAAATAACAACCTCATGGTGGTGCAACAGGAAAAGTCAGAAGATCACCAGTCAGTTTTATCTGCTGGTCATCATGAATGTTTGTTCCATTTAACAGTTAATTCAGTCTGGTGGACTGACAGACCAACATTACCACCCATAGAGTCGTGCTGCTACCCTGGCTAAAACAATTTATTGCCCTTTTGTCTCCGTCTTGGAGAAAAAAATCTGGTGTCGCTCTTTAAGAGATATTTTCCATGTCCAGAGACAAAAACAAGGTAGTTATTATGAGCAGTGATATTTACCCTATAGCTAAACGCAGAAAAACAAGAATCACACCTGCAGGAACTGAAACTGCATTAACAGTAAATCCAAGGAAAAATACATCACAGAACAACCCACAATGTTTGATAGGTGAACTCATGGAAGTGCAGTTATACATCCTGGCCGCTATGAATGCCTCAGATACAGCGTGATCACTCTACCGCAACAGAGTGAGTTATATCTTACTGCTTGAATATCTTCATTATTGTCAGGAGAACATTATGAGCTGTACTGAAACATTTAACCCAAATTTAATTAGACAGAATAGTTCAAACACATGAAGGTCTATTTAAATATAAAATTATAATGTCGACACAAGTTTGTATTTTGACCTATTCATTGATTTTGTATAGCATCTAACAATTCTACAGTCAGTTACAACAGTGCCAAAGCACAAACCTTCTAAGCCCTGTTGAATATTAGTTACTGGCTAATCCTGCTGCACTAGTATTTCTGATAAAATATGACCAAGTAACTTACTTTGAAGTCCATAATTTTTTCTTGACCGATTTAGATTATTTAAGGTTCACGTGGCCTCAATTGCTTGGTCGTGTCAGTTTGCCCTGTACAACATCAGGAAGATCCTGTCTGAGCATGCAGCACAACTCCTGGTACAGGCTCTCGTAATATCACGCATTGACTATTGCAACTCCTTATTGGCAGGCCTCCCCGCATATACATTCAAACCTCTGCAAATGATTCAAAACGTGGCGGCACGTCTGGTCTTCAACCAGCCCAAAACAGCACATGTCACCCCGCTGTTCCTGTCCCACCACTGGCTCCCAGTTGCTGCCTGCATCAAATTCAAAACCCTGACACTTGACTACCAAACAGCAACTAAAACAGCTCCCGCCTACCTGAACTCCCTCATTCAGGTCTAAACTCCAGACTAAAGACTAAAGACCTTGCTCTTTAACAAACACCTCTGCACTTAATGGACTGAAGGAAAAAAGAGAAGAAAAAAATCTACGTCTATGCATTCTATGTGTTGCCTCTGTGCACTTCCTGTTGGCACCTACGTCCCATCAGACTCAAACTTAGCTTTATGGCACTTGCTCATGTTCTCTCCTGACTAGACCCCTGCTTGTGTTGTATCAGCTTACAGATGTACGTCATTTTGGATAAAAGCGTGTGCTAAATGTATTGTAAATTGTAATTATTAGGCTGAAATTGCTGCGCTGAGAAAGAATCAAGGCTGGAAAGGATGGGACAGTTTTCTCAATTAGAAACCATTCGCCATTAAATAGTTCTGTGTTTAGTTTACTGTTGAAATAAAAAGACAGATGATTTTACTAGAAATGTTCCCAGTAGCAGTAATACCTGAATGTTGTGTACATTCCTTTTCAACTTACCGTTCATGTCAGCCGCTTGTTTGGGTGTTTTGTTTGGCACCTTCACCTCATCATACACAGTGTCCTCCTCCTTTTGAGCTGAAAGGTTGAAGGACATAATCTCATGATTAATTACTGTATAGTGTTCAAATGACAAGCTCTTTTAAAAGCGTATTCCATTCCTAGAAATTAACAATTTTTGCTTTTTGTTTGTGATTGCTGTTATCCCAAAATAGAATACAGAATAGTATTTTGTTAACCCTCATAGGGCTTTAAAACTACCTGCTAAAACCCAAGATGATGAAATCAAACTCTCACAGTGAGTGGATCACATATAAAAGGGGAGACTGCCTTTCATGGGGAAATACTTTTCAAAAAACTTTTTCATTATATATTTTTCTGACAGGTTTAGGCAGTTGTGGCTAGGATCGACTCTCCATACATGTTTTAACACATACAGTTATCTGCTTTGACTAGTAATTTGTCTGATATGTTTTTTCCACAATCTAAGAAATCTAAAAAATTACTTCCTCTCCCTCATTGAAAAATCCAGAATCTATGAATATGCAAATATTATCTATTTGTATTTTTCATTTTTCATCCTGCTGGTATTCACATCTTAAACTGTGATTTTAGGGGAGAGAAAACAGCTAAATGTTAAACTCTGCACATACATCGTTCTGCACATTGAAGCTCAAACATCCAAATGAAGTAACAACAAGCAAAACACATTTTAGAGTGTAAGGGGACAAACAGTTTATACTGATATGTTGGGATGAAACTGTAATTAACACATTACGATTGTTTTCCGTTTTCTGTCACCAGTTGAAGGGAAGGTGTTTCGATAGACATCACAGCATGTATTTAGGAAACTGTAGCTGCAGGTAAACATGAAATTTGACAGTTCCTCTGGACGATAAGTAAATGAACTCAAACATATAAACACAAAAATTAAGGGAATTTGTGTTTGGTAGATTATTTCTTTGTTGTAACAATGCTTCTTGGCAATAAATCTTATACCGTTGGAAAGCCTGTTTATTTTCCTTTTAAATGGTGCAACATTTGTAAGGAACATGCATTTGTGGGATGAGCAGCAGAGCTGAGTATGTGGGTTGCGCCTATGAAAAATTTGCCAAATCTTACTTTATGTGCTGAGTTTAGTAACATTTCTAACTTAAATTTAGCCTATTGTACCTTGATTTAAATGAATATATTTGTTTTTAGAATCTCAACATTGAGATTTAAAAAAAAAACTAATAATTTTCCACCTCTAGGTTTTAAAACAACGATTCCACAGTGTTGTGCTGCTTTCTTCCTCTGTACTCAAGCCACATGAGAAATGAATTTTTTATGTTTTTTGAGTCCTGGTTGCAAATTTCGCTTACAGGACAATAAAGATTTAAACTGACTTGATTGTAACCTTTTAATCTGTAGAAATTCCAACTTAATTTTCCTTCCAGTATTACTGAACAAAATACGGTATTTAAATCAACAATGCATACAAGGATGATCACAGAAACAAAAATAAAGGGTCCAATCCATTTAATGTAATATTTATTCTTGATGTTATGTATTAAACAAAAAGAAAATTTAAGCCTACCTTCAGGTCGGGGCTGTGTCTTAGTTTTAAATACAACTGAAGCGTAGTTTATCTCCTCCTCCGCCATCGCTACAGTCTGTCTGTTGAGTTCGGTCTGACTTGTAGACAGAAGACTGCCGCTGTAATTAAGCCATAGAGTAACCTAATAGCAGAAGTGTCTGTTTCCTCTATTCATCACCCACAGTTTTAAAATGAACTTCTGCTTTTAGTTGTAAGTAATTTGCATGCATGACCATGTTCTTGCATTATGGAAAGATAATATTTTTTTTAAAAAAGGCAATATTACAAACACTATGTGCAGGAAGAGGATTTAACTTTGGACTTTGGATGTTTGCTTGGTGTTGTTAGAAAACTCAATTCATGTTGATCTTACAATAACCAAATGAAGTGGTGGTTTTGACACTTAATTGACACATGCTCTGTATCTCACACATACTTTGCTTTACTGTAAATGTGAAATGACTCCTGTCTGTTTTGTTCAGCCAAGTGTTACACTTAGTAGATTTGGTCCCCGGTTCTTACAGATGTTTTTTTTTTACTGTATTTTTGCTCAAATATGCCAATTTATGTCCTGTTTGCAATTTTTATGGTTTTTCATATTGTTGTTTTCTAGGCAATATTTCTGTAAGTACTCTGTGAGAGAGATTTAGTTTGTTTGACTTTTCTAATTAAAGCTTGAATCAAAATGAATAAGAATAAAGAGCAAGACATTTTGGCAATGCACTGCACTTTTAATATGAATAGTCACAGTCTCCAGATAATGATTCCTGATGATTTTGGTGACCTTGTTGATTTTCATCTATTGCACCACTTTTAGTTCAAAATGTACCAATAATGAAAACATATCTCAAAACCTCTTGGCTGTATTTCCAGTTAGGATTTATGAATTCTAATGTTATGGTAACACTCCTCTGAACTTTACTTTATCTACATGCAGTACAATCTATGCAATGACATACTGCACTCTGATAACTACTCTAGCACTGAATACATCTTATCTTTGTATTCATTTAATAGAATCTGCTCTATTGTTACTCCAACCAAACTGAAAATGAAATATTCACACTCATCACATTTACACAGTTCAATCATGCTACTTGACCCAGTGCAGACCATCAGATGGGTTTTAATCACTAATTTTTATGAGTTTTCACTGAAGCACAGAACCACCAGTATATGTATATATATATATATATATATATATATATATATATATATATATATATATATATATATTTAATAGAATCTGCTATTCTATATATAGAATCTGGTCTTCAATCAGCCCAAAACAACACGTCACCCCACTGTTCATATCCCTCCATTGGCTCCCAGTTGCTGCCCGCATCAAATTCAGAACCCTGACACTTGCTTACAAAATAGCAACTTAAGTAGCTCCTGCCTACCTGAACTCCCTCATTCAGGTCTACAGTCCCTCCCGCCCACTACGCTCTGCCAACGAAAGGTGCCTGGTACCACCACCACAACAGGGCCCTAAGTCACTATCTAGACTCTTCTCCTCTGTAGTTCTTCGGTGGTGGAATGAGTTACCAAACTCTGTTCGATCCGCAGAGTCCCTCTCAATCTTTAAGAAAAGACTAAAGACCAAGCTCTTTCGTGAACACCTCTGCACTTGATGAACTGTAGGGAGAGAAAAAAAAAACAACTTCTATGCACTCTGTGGACTCTAATCATTGCCTTGTTGCACTTCTTGTTGGAATCTACGTCCTATTGGGCCCAAACTTAAGCTTTATGGCACTTACAGGTGTTGTTGTCTCCTGACTAGATCCCTGCTTGTGTTGTATCAGTCTCATATGTACGTCGCTTTGGATAAAGGCATCTGCTAAATGAAAAATGTAAATGTAAATGCATCCAATATGTTGGTACTTAAACTTCATATAAGCTTATAGTTTTTATATTCAGTATCTTTAAATATGATACTTCTAGATGCCAAACTGCAGAAGCATCACATTTTTCCTCAAATATCTCCCAATATATAGAAATCTTAATTACATCAGACATAAAGTGAGTGCACCGCACACATCCAGAGAGCTCAGTGTTAACTGAAAATGAATAAAGTATTTAACAGAGAGCGGTAGTTTTGATAAACTTGAATTTGAACTTGACATCCAGATACTTGTAAAAACACTACAGGCTACAGCTGTACTCTATGTTTTGTCTTCTTGATATTTCTCTCTCTATCTACATTCCTATTTAAGTTCTTTTTAATCTTTTTAAAACTCCTATCGCATCAAAAATATAATTTGTGGTTGCAGTATGTGTGTAGGGGTTTGTCCACTTCCTCCCTCCCTCCCTGCCTCTGGTTTCCTGTACGCTCTGCTCTTCTCGCCTCTCATCTCAGACTCAACTTCGAGATTAACCAACTACAGGCGCAGCCAGTTTTAGCTACTGTCAAAGCTGCTGCTGAGACTGAATGACCCATGCGACGACCACAAAATCTACCATTTTAAAATGCACAATTTCATTCAGTCATAACTTTAAAAATAATATGATTGTGCTGTATTTTCTTTTGTGACCTAAGATGGTGTAAATATGCATTCAAACATGGAAAACACAGTAATAAATAAGACTTTCTGTTCCTCTCTGGAGCTCTGTTTGTGCTGATGTTGACAGTTTGTGTAACTGCATGAGGCCCAAATGGAGCAAACATACTGAGGCCAGATCTGCTTCTGTCTTGATAAAACATGTTACAGCATCCTGACTTATCCTTGTTCTTTTCAACTGATGAAAGCTTACTGACATTTTCAATGAGCAACATGTAAGAAAAAGATAATAACAACAGTGCATTGCAGCACATTTATTCACTGGTGATACATAATACACTTAAACATGGATTTGCTTCTGCATAGACATACAACACATAACATACACATAACCAGTCACATCTATATATAGATATCCTTTACATGAGAATACAAATACTTAAAAAAGGAACCAGTAATGCAGCTCCCCATGTTGGCCAATCAGCAGTAATAATGATAATTATTAGTGGTTATTTTTTGAGCTTTTTAATTCTAAAATTTTGCAAGGTAAATTGTGTTCATAACATACCTGAGGTGGCTGACATCTCGTTCTCGGTGCATAATGCGGCATTAACGTTGTCACCTTCTTTTTCAAGTCCCTCTGAAACAGCACAGATCAAACACAGTTTAAACATCTGGACCTCCACTATATTGAGCAGACTGGAGAAATCAAATGCAACATGACAAGACACAGTGAGGTCAGGTCTGCTTCTGTCTTATCTTGATTAAACATGTTACAGCATCCTGAATAATGCCATTCTCTCTGACTTGATGAAAGCTTTCTGAATTTTTCAGGGAGCAATTTGTAAGAAAAAGACAATAACAACAAGGTGTGGCAGCACATTTATTCACTGGAGATACAAGACTGAAATATAGATTTGCTTCTAAATAAACAGAATAACAACCAGTCACCTTTACATATATTCTTTTCATCAGAATACATTACTTAAGAAAACAACTGTGTGAACATTTTGTTGAGAAGAAAACAGCTCCCCTGTTGGCCAATCAGCAGTAATAATTCAACTATTACATGACAATAAAACAGGAAACAACATCTCATCTCTTACAAAGTAGAAGAACAGCACATTCAAAGTATTAGATATCTGGTTAGTACTCACTTTCGCGCCCTCACACACACACACAAACGCAATCACAACACATACATGAATAGCTTTGGGAAGAAATCCAAACTCTGTATTAAAAATCTTTGTATTGATATTTATAAGCCAGTTAATATGATTTTACATGTTATTAATCTTTACAGATTATCCAGTAACCTTCTCAAGTGTGGCCTCTCAGTGTTTAAACAGATAAAGCCTTCTTTTTGCAGATCCATCCGTTTTTGTCACCACAGTTCACTGATTTCCATCCTTCATTATGGACAGAAATTGCACAGTGACCGTTGGTAGGTTGTGTCCAGGAGCTGATGGAAGAACATAATGTTCAGAACAAAGCAGATAGATTTTATGATTCTAAATATTTAGGAATGTGTCTTTTACCTTTCAGTCAGATTACTTCCATCGATCCATTTCCATCTCCCATCTTCAACTCTCAGCCCAATCCAGTAGCCTTTGACTCCTTTACTGCGCCAACTGTTGTCATTGATGAATTTCTGAGGACAACAGAAAGACAGTTATGTGAGATATTTAAACACTGAACTTAAATAAACACACTGTGGCCCACAGACTCAGTGTGTTCAGACCTACAGAAAATACAGTTTCATTTCATATAGGCTATCATAAAATTCCCACAGTTTTCTCATTACCTTTTCATCTTTATTAACTATTGCAGCCAAATATGAAATCTTTCCTCTGCAGTTGTCTTGAGCTTCCTCCCAGGTTTTCTGATCAGGAGACTTAGCGTTATTGATGGCATAGCAGCTGGACTGGTCATGCAGCCAGCCATCCTCACAAGCTTTACACTGTCTGTCTGAAATAACAGAGACCAACAAATAAACAGCATTACTGCATTGTGACATTATTATTGGTTATTTTTGGACCTGAGTTATAAGATATGAACGTACTGTTATTTTTGTCTATGGGGCAGTAGGCATTAATGATCTGCTGGACTCGAGCAACACTGTTCTCACTCCACTTTCGTTTCTGTTCAGTTAAGTTGTTGTTCTGTGCCTCCAGTTCCTGGTTTAGTGTGTTCAGCTTGTTGTTTTCTGCAGTCAGCTTCTGGTTTTCTGCAGTCAGGTTTTGGTTTTCTGCAGTCAGCTTGGCATTGTTTCCAGAGATGACAGATGTAACTACAGCGACAGACAGAGGAAGGGGTTGAGCTGTGAGAATTTGTTGCAAGGCAAGTTTATTTATTTAGCAATTTTGTACAAAACAGAATTTTAAAACATTACATTAATGTCATAAAAAACACAAATGATAGGTTAACATTTTTTAAAAGTCTGTATTAAAACAACACTGGTGTCTATACAAATATTACAACATGTTTTGCATCCTGTAAATATTCCTGTTGTTCATACTGGTCAATGAAATATTCCTTCCTAATGAACTTCCAATGTAAGATATGTAAGAGATCCACAAACCTTGTTGTCTGCAAAAATAAACCTTAGCTGAAGCTAATGTGAGGATTCAGCAGACTGAGTCAGTCAGTGTGTGTGTGAATGGATGAATGAGGTCAATTATAAAGCACTATGGATAAAAGTGCTACATAAATGCAGCCATTTAGCACTTTTGCACAGAATGAGGATCTTCTCCATTTGAAGGCCATTATGAACAGGAGGAATGATTGCACCAAGAAACAACTGTAACAATGTACATTTGGTCATCTGACTATTGTTTTAAGACAGACTTAAAAAATGTCAACATGTCCTTTTAAATAAGAACTAACAACAACAAGAACAAGCTACAGAAAAAGAAAAACATTTAATTTGATGTGATATTCACATAGAAGATACTCACAGTAGATACAAAGGGCCATGATTACCAACAGTATCACCCAGCACACTGCTATTGGTAGAAAACACTGAGTGAAGGAAGGAGACTTCTTATCTAAGGAAAAAATAAGGATTCAGCAGAGTTATGTCAACAATTTGCTTCAACTCAAACTGTCTTTTTATAGACTTTTGATATTGAAAAAATGAACACACCTTTATTTAATAATACCACATATACAGTCTTCAGCTCTCATTTTCACACTTTCAGTCATCATAATTACTAGTTTATTCAACATTTTAATAAAAAAAAATTGAATGCTTAACAAAATGAAATTTTGTCAAGTAAATTGTGTTAATAACATACCTGAGGTGGCTGACATTTTGTCCGCAGTAAATGCTGCTACATTAACATAGACACTTTCTTCCTCAATTTTCTCTGAAACAGTACAGATCAAACACTAATGTTTAAATATCAGCAGTAAATTGGCCTTTATTTGCAGAATGACATCCAATATGTTGAGCAGACTGGAGAAATCAAATACAATTTGACATTTCAAAAGCTTTTGCTGCCAAAGCATTCTCATGTATCCAAAGCACCATACATTATGAAAAAAGAATAAAGTAACATACTGCTTCATAAAAAGACTAGAATCAGATGAAGTTTTTATGTATTAGAAAGTATCTTACCTCCAGAAAAAGAGACATTTGGATTCTTAGAAGCAACAGTAAGTTTCTTTGTCTTTCTGTTCATCCTGAACAAAAGAGACAGTCAGCAGTCCTATAGGGAAAGATACAAATACAGACAAGTGTAGTGACAGGGTGGATGGAAGCATTAATGCAACAGTGGATTTTGCCACCGGAGACCACTGTTTTCTTCCTGTTTCCAACAGTGAGTCCGGACAGTTTTTTAAAAAGCATAACTATGATCGCCCCCTAACCTTAACCCCATGGTTATTATTTTAGGCATGATAACGAAGGTGGCTTGGGACCCTTGTTTGATGTCATATCCCTCTCTCTCTCCCCTTGTTCCCTGTCAGCTCTCTGTTGAAGACAAAAAATGTCCCAAAACATATCTTCTAATTTTATATTGATTTCCTGGAAATGTTTGGAGTAATTTGCATGTATATAATGGCAGATTTTTAGGACATTTGGTACAAACTATAAGAAAAACTGAAAAAAAGTGTTAAGTTGGTTTAGGTGGTAAGAACTTATTGTAGGCTATTTGGGTTCATATGTAGATGCGAAATTTCTTAATAAAGTAGACTTGACTTCTTTAACTGACACAGTGCTTAGTTTTCAGTGTGTAGTTGTGAGTGATAAACAGTATATTAGCATATTAATTTTTGTCTATTATTTCCCCAAGTAGCTGCTCTGTAATGGTTCATTCTTACGACATTTCTTTGAAAGGGTTATGTCATTTGGTATAAGGGGAAATGTGCTTGTTATAGAGTTTTTAAGAAGAAACCTAATATGCTAATATGTAGTTTGACACACAAAACTACACACTGAAAATTAAGCATTTTCTGTCAGTTGAAGGAAAATTTCCAATTAAATCAACAGTTTTTTGAGTTGTTTCTTATAATTTGTACCAAATCGTACCAGATTTTCTGTAAAATGTCCTAAAAAATTAACCATTAAATACCTGCAAATTACCTAGAAAATTAGCATAAAATTAAAGGACTTGTAAAATAAAGTGTTACCTAGTAACATTAACCTACAGCACATACAAACCAGACAAGTTAGAGGAAAAACTGGTACAGGTCTGAATGCTTGACCCCTACAGTGAGGGGATCTGGGGGCTCTGTTATGCTGTGGGGGGCATTTTGCTGGCATGGTTTGGGTCCACTTGTCCCCTTAAAGGGAAGGGTCACTGCAAATCAATACAAAGTTGTTCTGAGTGATCAGCTTTATGGGAGTGGTCTCTTCCATGATAATGCCCCAATTCACAGGGCATGAGCGGTCACTGAATGCTTTGATGAGTATGAAAATGATGAATGCTTTGGCCTTCGCAGTCACCAGATCTCAACCCAATTGTCTGTATTACTCTAACCTTAACAAAGTGATCATTTTAACCCAAACCATGACCTTTCCCTAAATATAACTGAGTGGTTTTTATGCCTAAACCTAACCAGACCTTAACCACAGCGTTGTCATATCATAAAACATCTTTTTTTTTTAACAGTGATGTGTAACGGTTTTGGAAAGCACAGACAAATAATGTTGTCCCACCAATCACTGCCGATAGTGCGCCAGATTAGAAAACGCTCTTATGTGTCGTTCTGGAGTCACATGGTCAAACCACGTATCTGGAGTTTAATTTGGAGGATGGAGCTGATGGACCACCTACAATTTGCATATCGCCAAAACCAGTCCACAGATGATGCATTCAACCTGGCACTGCACTTCACCCTCCAACATCTGGAGTCCAAAAATACTTATGCAAGAATTCTGTTCATCAATTTCAGTTCTGCTTTCAATAATATCAATTCTCTCGAGCTATTCAGAAAACTCCAGAACATGAATATTAACACCTCACTGTGGATCCTGGAATTTTAAAAGGACAGGAGCCAAGTTGTCAAAGTCAACAACATCACTTCCCTCCCCCTCACCACCAAAATGGGGTGCCACAGGGATGCATTCCATCACCATTACTCTTCTTCCTCCTCACCAATTATTTCAGATCAACATCAAACTCCATCAGGATTCTGAAATGTGTGTACAGTTGAAACAGTTAGCTCCGAGTCTGAAGCTCCAATGTGGAAGTGACTTAAACCGGCATTCTCTCTAATGGCCAGTAGGGGGACACTCCACTGGTTCCAAAGAAGTCAGATTGTATAGAAATCTATGAGAAAATGACCCTACTTCTCACTTGATTTATTACCTCAGTAAACACTTTCCTAATGAGTTTATGGCCTTATTTCACAGCATGATGTTTGATTTGTAAGTTATGGTCCCTTTTTAGAGTAAAATAGATGATGAAGCAGTGTATGCTTTAGGGTGTTGATACCTTGTGATTGACAAGTAGTTATCATGGCCACAATGTTGGTTAGGTAACGTAACCATGGCATAACCCCAGCTTCACAGAGTATAGGTGTAGCCATAGCTGTAGCTATTTCAGTGTGTTTTCAGTTGATGAAAGTTAATTGTAACACTTTGTTGACCTAAAAAAGTAGTGATAAGCATTTGGTTGAACTAAAAGACACTCTAAGGAGTCAGATGTTCAGTTTTACCAGTAAGTACATTTTGTTTTAATGGTTTTAAGCCTGTTTTTCGCTAGCAGAAATTAGCATTAGCATTATCACTGTTAGCCATAGACTGTTAAGGCACTGTGCTAACCATGCTAGCAGCTAGCGTTAGGGTCAGCTCTACCCGTTCACACGTTCTACACTTCTGGCTCCAAAAATCTAAGATGGCAACAGTCAAAATGCCAACTTGAGGCTTCAGGAATGAGAGTCCACAAACCAATAGGTGACGTCACAATGACTATGTCCATTATTTTTTTACAGTCTATGGGACGACGCCACAATTGTAGGACTGATCTCTAAAGACAATGAAGACGCTTGCAGGCAGAAGGTCGAGAAGTCAGTTAACTGGTGCAGGGAAAATGACCTGGTCCTGAACGGCAAAAAGACCACTGAAATGATCATCAACTTCAGAACAAAACAATCAATAAAAGCACCTATCCTCATCATAAGCCAACCAATTACAATAACTCCTTCAACAAGTTCCTTGGCACACACATCAGCAATAACCTGAAATGGCACCTCAACGCTAATCATCAAATGCAAAAAGCCCAAAAGAGGCTCTACTTCCTCCTGTCACTATCAATTAGTGTCTGGTACTGAAACACATCTAAGCACACATAAAGAAAATGGACAGAATTATCACCAGAGCATCAAAGATCCTAGGCTGTAATCTCCCCACACTGGACTCCATACACACACTACGTACCATCTCACGAGCAATTACAGAGGACCCTCTCCACCCAGCTCACCTTTGTTTTCAGTGTCTCCCTTCTGGCAGAAGGTACAGGTCACCAGTAGGCAGGACAGAACGCCTTAACCAGAGCTTCTTCCCCAAATCTGTATAGTTGATGAATACACAAAAGTTGTATTGTATGGTATGTAGAGCTGTGTAGGCTACTCTGTCTTTTCTTTTGCACTTATGTCCTTTATGTTTACACTGGTGTTGTATGTGATGTATTGTTACAGCTATTTCAGCTGTACTGAAATAAATTCCACCAGCTTAGACGTGTGATAATAAAAGAAACTTGAACCTGAACTTGAATAAATGTACTAGTTACTTTCCACTGCTGGAATCATGTTTTCAGTGAACAATTTGAATATTTAGTAAACTGAAGAAGCAGCAAGAAAGAACCAGATATAGGTTAAAAATATAAAAACTAAAATTAATTAAAAGCATGTACAGATGAAAGTCTCACTCACAGCAATGATGAGATGAAGTCGAAGACGAGTCTCACAGTTCAGGTGTATGTAACTGCAGAGGCAGCGGTTTATAGTAACGAGAGTGAAAGCAGGTCCATTTTTTAAAATCAACTATCATGATTATGTCACATTTTCATTCTTTGTAAATTGTAGAGTTAAAGTCCCATCACAACTTTTTATCTCTCTAACGTTAACCGTACATGTGGCTTACAGATGTTGGGGAAAATAAAGAATTTTTAAAATCTTGGCGCTGAACATTTATATTAGCATTAGGTTTTGAACAATCATCTGATACCAACAGTCTTGTGTAGTGATAGGGCTGCAAAGTTACAATTCACACAAAACAGCATTGCAAGTGACTATTGTCAAATGCAGTAAAACATGCGGTGAGGTTTTCTAAAATATGAGCACCCCTCGTGTCAAAAGTATTTCATATTTTCTGCTGCTCAGATTGCATATTCAGGGTGTAGCAGCAGGTTATATACTTTAATGAACATAACACTTGACATTTTACGTTTTAAGCCAACAGTAGCTGATGAGCAGTCTGAAAAGCCTGTTAAACATATTACACTTAGAGCATGTTTAATCATAAAGTTAGCAGAAAGGAGATAACAGAGGGGAGAGGGAAGGGTAAGAACACTGTAACGGATGTGGGTAGGGTGCAGTGTAGATTTCAATCTTTTCTCTTAAAAGAATAGGGGGTACAATGAGTAACTTTATGATAATAAAGTGGTAGCCAGGCATTAAGATCACAGAGATGATGTCTAACCCTACTCTAACATGATCATCATAATCAGAACACAGAGGACAGTGAGTATTATGGCTTCCAGTTCAGACTAGTTTAAATAATTTGACCACCCAATACAACATTGGGTGCTATTTTTCATGATAGTGCAACGACCAGCACAAGCAGCACATGGACAACTTCGTATTTTCTTGACTGCATGCGGTGAACTGCCAGGAGGAGACATGCAAATGGGCAGCGCAAAGCAAATTGTTGGTGTTTTTGTGGAAAATGGGTCTTGTACGTCTCAGAACCAAGTCTGTTTCTGGAGCAAAGTAACTCCGCTGCCACTTGGTGATTTTATCAACAAGAGCAAACTAAATACTTGCTGAAAATGTGCTGCAATAAAGAATTAATGCTTGAAATATAAATAAGTTATTTATCCAACCAAGCATCTGTATTGACTTGGAAATGAATGTGTGTGATACTTACACTATCTGCTGTCCACAGCTGTTTATACTGTATGAGAAACTTCTCCTTCAGTTCCTTGAATCTCTGCAGCATCTGAAGGCAGCAGGACTGAAATGTTGATAAATCCGCAGACTCAGAAGTGTTGCGTCAGAGCGTTACCCTCATTAAACCACCTGAAAACGACACCAAGCTGCTACAGTATAAACACACACACTTCTACACACATCAGACTTGGTCAGTTATTCTGCGATATTCTGCTTTTTATGAAGGAGACGTCGTGTTCAGGGCTCATCAGCCTCTTTTCCAACTTTCTTTTTAGCATGTTTTATTCTTGAGCCACATTGTGCTGCAAATTGTTGCGTAACATCTGCTAAACTATGTGAACATTAACGAGGTGATATAGGCTACATTAGAGTTATGGCTGATCGGTCCGATCATGACTATTAGCCTACGTCATCCAAAGCTGGATGTCCCCCCACTTCAAAACTTATTCCGGCGCTGCTGGTATATGTACACAGCTCAGTGGACATATTACCAGTCGAGAGCTAATTAAAATTTGCATAAAAAACATTTAACCTGAATTGTCATACTGCAAATGGCACTTCGCGAACTTAAAAAAAGTGAAATGAAAACATCTACAAAACTTATATTAACAGTCAAAACAACAGAAAACAGCTGAGGAACATAATAATATTATCAGTAGACAACGTGCATGCAAGGTTACAACATAAACAGTTCAGTTTCCAAAGAAAACAGTAAAATAGCGCAGCAACAACTTACCATCATCAATGCAAAACGGCACTGTGAAGGGATGGTGTGTGTGTGTGTGTGTGTGTGTGTGTGTGTGTGTGTGTGTGTGTGTGTGTGTGTGGGAGGGTGGAGGTGGGGGGGTGTAAGGTGTGACTACGGAAGCAGTAAACAGGAAGTACCTAGGAGGTGATGTGCGGCAAGGTCATTTACACAGGAAACATCAATAAAAAAAAAAACATTCTTACTGGTGATACATAATTAACTTAAACATGGATTTGCTTCTGCATAGACATACAACACATAACATACACATAACCAGTCACGTCTACATATAAATATCCTTTACATGAGAATACAAATACATAAAAAAGAACCAATCAGCAGTAATAATAATATTATTATTATTGGTTATTTTTGGTCCTTGTTTTCTTTGAAGCAGTAGGTATCAATGCTCCACTGAGCTCACTTCATATTTGCTGTGTTTAGTTGTTCCTCTGTGTGTCCAGCTCCTGGTTTCCAGTGTTCAGCTGCTTGTTTTGTGTTGTCAGGTTCTGGTTTTTCACAGGCAGGTTTGTGATCTTGCTTTCTAAGTGTTTGTTGTTGTGGTTTGTCAGGTTGCAACTGACAATCAGTAGAGTCGTGTGGTTTTTGATTTGCCGTCTTCATCTGCTGGTTTTCTGCAGTCAGTTTGATGTTGTTTTTAGAGATTTGATTGATTGAATTCATTTGATCCCCTAAAATGTACAGATTTAAAATTGTTACAATCATGAATTAAATCACAAAAAGGCCAAAAAGGCTTATTTCCTTTGTTGTCCTCTACATACAGTATAACACACAGCATGACAATGACAGCATAGCAACATTAAATGGTGAGGTATCATAGTCTGCATGCTCTAAGCTGCCTTCATTATGTATATCAGGTTATAAATGAGAAACCATCTTTTCAAGGCCACTTTGAATATGTGCTCTGATGTGATGAGTTTTAGACTGAAAGGAAGGTTGTTCTATAGTACAGCTGCAGAATAAAGGAATATATTTTTACCCATTAAAGTCTGAAAGCAAAACAAAATCAAATTAGTTGAAATGTCCCTTTTTAGATAGTTATGAGTGTCTTTAATGAATGAATGTAATTACATAAATACACAGGCAAGTTAGTTGTAGTTGTAGTTTTAAGTGATCTGACTCAACATGTGTTAAGGATGAAGTTTTAAAATGACCCTAACTAGTTTGTTTTGTGTCATCAGGAGTTTGTTTTTCAGAAGCTGCAATAATCCTTTGTACCAACAGGTGGCAGCATAATCAAAGTGACCCTTAACCAGAGTTCCTGCCTGGATAATTAGAGTTGATCTATTTCACAGTCTGGTTTTTCTAGCTAAAATTGAATCCTTTTGTTGACCTCAAGGTAGAGACCAGTTTATAATTCTCTGGGTCTAGCTTACTTCCCCTCTTGTGTACTGGAATAACTCTACCTAACTGAAGCCCATCTGGAATATTACCTGATATAATATGAAGATTCATTATATGCCTGACATGTGAATCTACTGTATAATTTCTGCAGCATCCCTTATGAATCTAGCTGGTAACCCATCAGGTCCAGTTGCTTTTGTGGGTTTAAGAGATGAAGTTTCTGTAAAACTGCTTCCACCTTAACATGAGAGAACATAAAAGATTTGATTCCTTCTTTTAAGTACATTTTGAATGTGGCTTTCACTGTATCTCCCTGAGTACTGAGGGAGTTTATTAACCAGAGTCCAATCAACCAGTGTGCAAAATACTGTGAGATAACTGGGGGGGGGGGGGTCTCGGTACTGGGAGCGGTACTTCCAAAACAGACTAGGCAGATATCAGCCAATAGATCCAAATAGCTACACAAGCACAAGCGCGGTTGTGTTTTTTTATTGGTCTATTAATTTGTGTGTTCTGTGATAGAAGGACTGTTGAAAGACTTAACGTTTTTCTTCAAGATAAATAAAGGAAATTATATACAGTATGAATTAGTTCATATTCAAATTTCACATTTTTTATTGTACATTTTAAACATGCAAACATGGAGCAAATTGCATGAAAATGCCGTAACTGCTTTGACTGCAATATATTGTGTTATTATAAAAATGATTAAATATTTCATTAGTTTCAGAAAAATAAAACCTTACAGTGTATATTAAGAGAAAACAATCAGGCCCATTGTTGAGATCCCCCCTAAAATTTTATTTTGAGATTTTCATGGGGTCATAGTGGTCAATTAAGGGGTCCCAGACCCCCAGAATTTCGCACACTGCTAGCAACCAATGTAAAATAAGAATTAAAATAGTGGGCAACTGTTAATTGCTTATTTGTGATGTCCCCATTAATATCCAGAGAAGTGTTGTTTGATATTGCTTTCACTTTATGACTACACCATATAGCTCTTTGCTGGATTTCCACATTTTTCTTGGATCTCTCCTACATTCGGTCATTTTGTGTTTGAGAAAATCTTTTTTCATCTTATGTCACAAAACAACAATCATGTCATTGCTCAAGTTTCAACTTAATGAAATAGGAAGTTGTGTGTATTTGAAGGTAGAATGTCGTGTTTGTCAGATGAGTTTTCGGTCTCTGCAGAAAAGAAATAGTCAAATGTATTTGATAATGATAAAAGTTGCTGATTAAAGGCAAACTGCAATAATGTGAGAATATGCTGCAGACACAGCGGGTTAAAACCATTAAAGGAGATTTCGTAACAGAAGAACTTAGCTTTAACTACTAAACAAACACCTTTCACAACTTCAAAGCAGAACTAAAACCATCAACCTCTCTATGAAAGTTTGTATACTTTTAACTTTCCCCTACAGCCTTCATATAGGATGCTGGTGAACTTTATGCTTTGATGAACAGAAATACACAGAGGCTGACTGTTACTTTTAAAAAGTTAAATGTTTCTTTATATGCAGGTAAGATGCTTTCTCATGGTTTTGTGTAGCAGTAGATTGTTTATGTTTGTATTTTACAAAATGAATGATGTCTGATGGTTAACAACACTGCCAGCAATTTTATCACATTGTGTACTTGCTGTAAGTCTGTAGAGTCCTGGTGGAAGTGGAGGTTATCCCAGCATGCACTGGTTGAAAGGCAGGAAAACCACACAATATGATACTTTCCTAATATAAGACTTCTTGACCCTCTCTGGAGCTTTGTTGGTGCTGATGTTGTCAGTGTATGTAACTGATTAATGAGGCTGAAATGGAGCCAACATGACAAGACACAGTGAGGTCAGGTCTGCTTCTGTCTTATCTTGATTAAACATGTTACAGCATCCTGAATAATGCCATTCTCTCTGACTTGATGAAAGCTTTCTGACATTTTCAGGGAGCAATTTGTAAGAAAAAGACAATAACAACAAGGTGTGGCAGCACATTTATTCACTGGAGATACAAGACTGAAATATGAATTTGCTTCTAAATAAATAGAATAACACTACATATATTCTTTTCATCATAATACAATACTTAACAAAACAACTAAGTAGTAGTAATAATAATCAGCAGTAATAATTCAACTGTTACAGGACAACATCTCATATCTAACAAAGTAGAAGAACAGCATATTCAAAGTACTAGTTAGCTCACTTTAGCATGCACACACACACACACACACACACACACACACACACACACACACACACACACACACACACACAGAGCACATACATGAATAGTTTTGGGAAAAATCCCAAACTGTATTAAAAATCTTTGTATTGATATTTATAAGCCAGTTAATATAATTTTACATGTTATTAATCTCTACAGAGTATCCAGTAACCTTCTCAAGTGTGGCCTCTCAGTGTTTAAACAGATAAAGCCTTCTTTTTGCAGATCCATGCGTTTTTCTCACCGCAGTTCACTGATTTCCATTCTTCATTTTGGAAAGAAATTGCACAGTGACCGTTGGTAGGAGGTTGTGTCCAGGAGCTGATGGAAGAACATAATGTTCAGAACAAAGCAGATAGATTTTATGATTCAAAATATTTAGGAATGTGTCTTTTACCTTTCAGTCAGATTACTTCCATCGGTCCACTTCCATCTCCCATCTTCAACTCTCAGGCCAATCCAGTAGCCTTTGACTCCTTTACTGTGCCAACTGTTGTCATTGATGAATTTCTGAGGACAACAGAAAGACAGCTATGTGAGATATTTAAACACTGAAATTAAATAAACACTGAAATTAAATAACACAGTTTTCTCATTACCTTTTCATCTTCATTAACTATTACAGCCAAAAATGAAATCTTTTCTCTGCAGTTGTGTTGAGCTTCCTCCCAGGTTTTCTGATCAGGAGATTTAGCGTTATTGATGGCATAGCAGCTGGACTGGTAGTGCAGCCAGCCCCTCTCACAAGGTTTACACTGTCTGTCTGAAATAACAGAGACCAACAAATAAACAACATTACTGCATTGTGACATTTTTATTGGTTATTTTTGGACTTGAGTTATAAGATCTGAACTTACTGTTATTATTGTCTATGGGGCAGTAGGCATCAATGATCTGCTGGACTCGAGCAACACCGTTCTCACTCCAGTTTCGTATTTGTTCAGTTAAGTTGTTGTTCTGTGCCTTCAGTTCCTGGTTTTGTGTGTTCAGCTTGTTGTTTTCTGCTGTCAGCTTCTGGTTTTCTGCAGTCAGGTTTGTGATCTTGCTTGCTACAACAGCATAGGCCTCTGTCAGGTTTCCATTGATGACTATCAGATTACTGTTGTTTCTACCCAAGTTTCCAATGGTGACTGTCAGATTATTGTTGTTTCTCCTCAAGTTTTCATTTTCTGATCTGAGTTTGTTGTTGTCCTCTGTCAGGTTGTGCTTGATCAGCAGCAGAGTCGTTTGGTTGTTTTTTAACTGTTTCAGCTCATTATTATTCATAAGAACTGCAAAAGGAAAAATTGCCTTTTAATTGATAGTAATGATGCAGTTTTGATTTTGTCATGTTGCCACAGTTGGAAGCTACTTCCTGTCTGTTTTACTTCATGTTTTCCAGCCTTTTGGAAGTTATAGGCTGTGTTTCTAAATTTTTAAAGCTGCTGACAGACATGGAGCTGCTTGTCTGATGTGTTGAGTAGCTGTTGAGTAGCATCTAATGTATTTTGATATTAGGACACTTTACTGTGTGACTGTGTAACTTTACTGTGATGATATTCTGTATTTTTTGTTGTTATTGTTGTTAACAAATCCAACAACATGTCAGTCCATCTGTCATCATTTTCTGACTTCCCCTGCCTGTCTGTGGCACTTAATCCAAGCCCACTGGTTCCTATTGAAGTTGTAAATCTTAATTTTCTTAAACAGGTGGGCACTGTAGTTTAAAGTAAACATCACTCAAACAGAAGTTTAATGGTGTATTTGTTAGTGACAGTCATGGATTTGGTGCACTAGCAACCCTTCATAGATCCAGAAACTGAAGCGTTCATGTTCATTGTTATGAGAGAAAATGTCACCCAGTGTGACTGTGTGGCTGGAGAAGAGCATATATTACTTGTTGTGTCCAGAAATTAATTTGTTCTTTGTTTGTCACAGATTTAGAAAACAATTAGAGGCATACACTTATATTTGGTAAAACAAACTGCCAATAGATGATTGGAGCTTCTGACTGTGTCAAATATATGACTGATCATATATACCAACGAATAATGGTTACAGAAGAAAACTGGTACTATTTATTTAAATGTCTGTCTCGTGTCTAAGTCTGAGTTCATGCATGACTGCCTGTTTTGTATACTTACGGAAGACACCGAGTGCTATGATGCCCAACAGCAAAATGACACAAAAAGTCCCCAAACAACAAGCCAACAGCTGATAGTGGTGACGTCTGTTGGTGGCTTTCTTGTCTGACAAGAATCCTGCTGAGACTAAACAAGAAATTAAAATCATTTTATTCATAGTTCAGATTTATATCCCAGTTTACAACAGAGAGTGATGAGGATGATGCAGGGTGACGGGCGACAAAGGTGTGAGGTCAGATCTGTCACAGTTACTCGACACATTTTAATGGGTCTTTCTGCACGGCCAGACCCTGCAAGTTTTATGCACACACTGCACAGATCGATTGATGTGGGTTTCCACAGAATGTTAACCATGTTCATCATTTCAAATCAGCATGCGAGCATTTGATCATTAGCACAAAGTACAGCTGAGGCTGATGGGAACGTTACTAGTGTTGAGGTATTTGGTCATAAACCAAAGTATTGTACAAATTAACATTTTGTCCTGATGATGCTGCTAGAAAAAAGTCAGGAGATCACCAGCTCACCACCATTAAATGTCTGTAACCAAATTTGATGGAAATCCATCCAATGGATATTTCCCTCAAAACCACAAATGTCAACTTAATGGTGATGATAGAGGACAAATCAGGGGAATCACCAAATTATCCTCTGGGAACCATGAATGTCTGTACAAAATTTTGTGCTAATCTATCAAGTCAATGTTGAGATGTTACACTTGATAAGTGAAAATTGACCTGCTTGTGGAAATTAAGGACACCAAAGTCATATGGATTCATTCTTTGGGGACCATGGATGTCTGTTTTCTTTCATGAGAATCCATGCAGGAGTTTTATGGAGATTTTACTAAAAGCCAAAAATAACAACCTCATGGTGGTGCAACAGGAAAAGTCAGAAGATCACCAGTCAGTTTTATCTGCTGGTCATCATGAATGTTGATTCCATTTAACAGTTCAGTCTGGTGGACTGACAGACCAACATTACCACCCATAGAGCTGTGCTGCTACCCTGCCTAAAACAATTTATTGCCCTTTTGTCTCCATCTTGGAGAAAAAAATCTGGTGTCGCTCTAGAGACAAAATGTCCATGTCCAGAGACAAAAACAAGGTAGTTATTATGAGCAGTGATATTTACCTTATAGCTAAACAGAGAAAAACAAGAATCACACCTGCAGGAACTGAAACTGCATTAACAGTAAATCCAAGGAAAAATACATCACAGAACAACCCACAATGTGGTGAACTCATGGAAGTGCAGTTATACATCCTCGCTGCTATGAATGCCTCAGATACAGTGTGATCACTCTACGGCAACAGAGTGAGTTATATCTTACTGCTTGAATATCTTCATTATTGTCAGGAGAACATTATGAGCTGTACTGAAACATTTAACCCAAATTTAATTAGACAGAATAGTTCAAACACATTAAGGTCTATTTAATTTAAATATAAAATGATAATGTCGATACAAGTTTGTGTTTTGAACTATTCATTGATTGCACAAACCTTCTCAGCCCTGTTGACTATTAGTTACTGGCTAATCCTGCAGCACTAGTATTTCTGATAAAATATGATCAAGTAACTTACTTTGAAGTCCATAATTTTATCTTGACCAATTAGATTATTTAAGGTTCATGTGGCCTCAATTGCTCAGTCGTGTCAGTTTGCCCTGTACAACATCAGGAAGATCCTGTCTGAGCATGCAGCACAACTCCTGGTACAGGCTCTCGTAATATCACGCATTGACTACTGCAACTCCTTACTGGTAGGTCTCCCTACATGTATGTTCAAACCTCTGCAAATGATCCAGAACGCAGCGGCACATCAGTTCTTCAGCCAGCCCAAAACAGCAAAACCCTGACACTTGCTTACAAAACAGTAACTAAAACAGCTCCTGCCTACCTGAACTCCCTCATTCAGGTCTATACTCCCTCCCGCTCTCTACGCTCTGCCAATGAAAGGCGCCTGGTACCACCACCACAACAGGGCCCTAAGTCGCTAGGCAGACTCTTCTCTTCTGTAGTTCCTCGGTGGTGGAACGAGTTACCCAACCCTGTGCACTCTATGTATCGCCTATGTGCACTTCCTGTTGGTACCTACGTCCTATCAGACTCAAACTTAGCTTTATGGCACTTGCTCATGTTCTCCTGACTAGATCCCTGCTTGTGTTGTATCAGCTTACAGATGTAATTCGCTTTGGATATTGGAAATTATAAATTGGCTATTTATTTTAATTATTAATTGTAATTATCTGGCTGAAATTGCTGCACTGAGAAAGAATCAAGGCTGGAAAGGATGGGACAGTTTTCTCAATTAGAAACCATTCGCCACCACTTTAAAATTAAATAGTTCTGTGTTTAGTTTACTGTTGAAGTAAATAGATGATTTTTGCCATTGTGCTAATAGTAGCAGTAAAAGTAGTAATAATAAAAGTACTGGTGGTAGTAACAGTAGTATTTTGGTAGTAGTAGTGGCTGTAATAGTAGTTGCAGTGGGAGCACTCGTCTGACACTTTGTCTTGGAAAAGACCTAACAACTAACCCAACTAGAGATATGACATCCCTAAACAAAAATTCCAAAAACACTGCATTCTTCACTTCCCAGTTTGATAAGTTTGATAGCATATTTCAACTTGAACCTCCATGTCTGGGGAAATGTCTACATCTTTGAAACACCCCCAGTTTATAAGCCAGGCTTTGTTAAAACATTGTAGTCTCCAAGCTTGAACTGAGATTACCTTCAGTGTTATAGACGGCAGTGCTAATGGTAAAGTAGTGATAGTAGTTGTAGAAGTACTAGCAGCATTACTAGAAATGTTCCCAGTAGCAGTAATACCTGAATGTTGTGTACGTTCCTTTTCAACTTACCATTTAAGTCAGCAGCTTGTTTGGGTGTTTTGTGTGGCACTTTCACCTCATCATACACAGTGTCCTCCTCCTTTTGAGCTGAAAGGTTGAAGGACATAGTGAATATATTTGTTTTTAGAATCTCAACATTGAGATTAAAAAAAAACCTAAATCTATCAAGTCGATGTTGTGATGTTACACTTGATAAGTGAAAATTTTGACCTGCTTGTGGCAATTAAGGACACCGAAGTCATAAGGATTCATTCTTTGGGGACCATGGATGTCTGTTTTCTTTCATGAGAATCCATGCAGGAGTTTTATGGAGATTTTACTGAAAGCCAAAAATAACAACCTCATGGTGGTGCAACAGGAAAAGTCAGAAGATCACCAGTCAATTTTATCTGCTGGTCATCATGAATGTTTGTTCCATTTAACAGTTAATTCAGTCTGGTGGACTGACAGACCAACATTACCACACATAGAGTCGTGCTGCTACCCTGGCTAAAACAATTTATTGCCCTTTTGTCTCCGTCTTGGAGAAAAAAATCTGGTGTCGCTCTTTAAGAGATATTTTCCATGTCCAGAGACAAAAACAAGGTAGTTATTATGAGCAGTGATATTTACCCTATAGCTAAACAGAGAAAAACAAGAATCACACCTGCAGGAACTGAAACTACATTAACAGTAAATCCAAGGAAAAATACATCACAGAACAACCCACAATGTTTGATAGGTGAACTCATGGAAGTGCAGTTATACATCCTCACTGCTATGAATGCCTCAGATACAGCGTGATCACTCTACCGCAACAGAGTGAGTTATATCTTACTGCTTGAATATCTTCATTATTGACAGGAGAACATTATGAGCTGTACTGAAACATTTAACCCAAATTTATTTATTTTATGATGTCAATACAATTTTGTATTTTGAACTATTCATTGATTTTGTATAGCATCTAACAATTCTACAGTCAGTTACAACAGTGCCAAAGCACAAACATTCTCAGCCCTGTTGAATATTAGTTACTGGCTAATCCTGCTGCACTAGTATTTCTGATAAAATATGACCAAGTAACTTACTTTGAAGTCCATAATTTTTTCTTGACCAACTGGATTATTTAAGGTTCACGTGGCCTCAATTGCTTGGTCGTGTCAGTTTGCCCTGTACAACATCAGGAAGATCCTGTCTGAGCATGCAGCACAACTCCGGGTACAGGCTCTCGTAATATCACGCATTGACTACTGCAACTCCTTACTGACAGGCCTCTCCACATATACATTCAAAACCTCTGCAAATGATCCAAAATGCGGCGGCACATCTGGTCTTCAACCAGCCCAAAACAGCACGTCACCCCGCTGTTCATGTCCCACCACTGGCTCCCAGTTGCTGCCCGCATCAAATTCAAAACCCTGACACTTGATTACCAAACAGCAACTAAAACAGCTCCCGCCTACCTGAACTCCCTCATTCAGGTCTACACTCTAGACTAAAGACCTAGCTCTCTCACGAACACCTCTGCACTTAATGGACTGAAGGAAAAAAGAGAGGAAAAAAAATCTACGTCTATGCACTCTATGTATTGCCTCTGTGCACTTCCTGTTGGCACCTACGTCCCATCAGACTCAAACTCAGCTTTATGGCACTTGCTCATGTTCTCTCCTGACTAGACCCCTGCTTGTATTGTATCAGCTTACAGATGTACATCACTTTGGATAAAAGCGTCTGCTAAATGTATTGTAAATTGTAATTATTAAGCTGAAATTGCTGCACTGAGAAAGAATCAAGGCTGGAAAGGATGGGACAGTTTTCTCAATTAGAAACCATTCGCCATTAAATAGTTCTGTGTTTAGTTTACTGTTGAAGTAAAAAGAAAGAAGATTTTTGCCATTGTGCTAATAGTAGCAATAGCAGTAAAAGTAGTAGTAGTAGAAGTACTGGTATTTTGGTAGTAGTAGTGGCTGTAGTTGCAGTTGAAGCACTCGTCTGACACTGTGTCTCGGAAAAGACCTAACAACTAACCCAACTAGAGATATGACATCCCTAAACAAAAACTCCAAAAACACTGCATTCTTCACTTCCTAGTTTGATAAATTTGATAGCATATTTCAATTTGAACCTCCATGTCTGGGGAAATGTCTACATCTTTGAAACGCCCCCAGTTTATAAGCCAGGCTTTGTTAAAACATTGTAGTCTCCAAGCTTGAACTGAGATTACCTTTAGTGTTATAGACGGCAGTGCTAATGGTAAAGTAGTGATAGTAGTTGTAGAAGTACTAGCAGCATTACTAGAAATGTTCCCAGTAGCAGTAATACCTGAATGTTGTGTACGTTCCTTTTCAACTTACCATTTAAGTGAGCAGCTTGTTTGGGTGTTTTGTTTGGCACCTTCACCTCAGCATACACAGTGTCCTCCTCCTTTTGAGCTGAAAGGTTGAAGGACATAGTGAATATATTTGTTTTTAGAATCTCAACATTGAGATTAAAAAAAAAACCTGAATCTATCAAGTCGATGTTGTGATGTTACACTTGATAAGTGAAAATTTTGACCTGCTTGTGGCAATTAAGGACACCAAAGTCATAAGGATTCATTCTTTGGGGACCATGGATGTCTGTATTCTTTCATGAGAATCCATCCAATAGTTTTATGGAGATTTTACTAAAAGCCAAAAATAACAACCTCATGGTGGTGCAACAGGAAAAGTCAGAAGATCACCAGTCAGTTTTATCTGCTGGTCATCATGAATGTTTGTTCCATTTAACAGTTAATTCAGTCTGGTGGACTGACAGACCAACATTACCACACAGAGAGCCGTGCTGCTACCCTGGCTAAAACAATTTATTGCCCTTTTGTCTCCGTCTTGGAGAAAAAAATCTGGTGTCGCTCTTTAAGAGATATTTTCCATGTCCAGAGACAAAAACAAGGTAGTTATTATGAGCAGTGATATTTACCTTATAGCTAAACAGAGAAAAACAAGAATCACACCTGCAGGAACTGAAACTACATTAACAGTAAATCCAAGGAAAAATACATCACAGAACAACCCACAATGTTTGATAGGTGAACTCATGGAAGTGCAGTTATACATCCTCACTGCTATGAATGCCTCAGATACAGCGTGATCACTCTACCGCAACAGAGTGAGTTATATCTTACTGCTTGAATATCTTCATTATTGACAGGAGAACATTATGAGCTGTACTGAAACATTTAACCCAAATTTATTTATTTTATGATGTCAATACAATTTTGTATTTTGAACTATTCATTGATTTTGTATAGCATCTAACAATTCTACAGTCAGTAACAACAGTGCCAAAGCACAAACATTCTCAGCCCTGTTGAATATTAGTTACTGGCTAATCCTGCTGCACTAGTATTTCTGATAAAATATGACCAAGTAACTTACTTTGAAGTCCATAATTTTTTCTTGACCAACTGGATTATTTAAGGTTCACGTGGCCTCAATTGCTTGATCGTGTCAGTTTGCCCTGTACAACATCAGGAAGATCCTGTCTGAGCATGCAGCACAACTCCTGGTACAGGCTCTTGTAATATCACACATTGACTACTGCAACTCCTTACTGACAGGCCTCGCCGCATATACATTCAAACCTCTGCAAATGATCCAAAATGCGGCGGCACATCTGGTCTTCAACCAGCCCAAAACAGCACGTCACCCCGCTGTTCATGTCCCACCACTGGCTCCCAGTTGCTGCCCGCATCAAATTCAAAACCCTGACACTTGATTACCAAACAGCAACTAAAACAGCTCCCGCCTACCTGAACTCCCCCATTCAGGTCTACACTCTAGACTAAAGACCTAGCTCTCTCGCGAACACCTCTGCACTTAATGGACTGAAGGAAAAAAGAGAGGAAAAAAAATCTACGTCTATGCACTCTATGTATTGCCTCTGTGCACTTCCTGTTGGCACCTACGTCCCATCAGACTCAAACTCAGCTTTATGGCACTTGCTCATGTTCTCTCCTGACTAGACCCCTGCTTGTGTTGTATCAACTTACAGATGTACGTCACTTTGGATAAAAGCGTGTGCTAAATGTATTGTAAATTATAATTATTAGGCCGAAATTGCTGCACTGAGAAAGAATCAAGGCTGGAAAGGATGGGACAGTTTTCTCAATTAGAAACCATTCGCCATTAAATAGTTCTGTGTTTAGTTTACTGTTGAAGTAAAAAGAAAGAAGATTTTTGCCATTGTGCTAATAGTAGCAATAGCAGTAAAAGTAGTAGTAGTAGAAGTACTGGTGGTAGTAACAGTAGTATTTTGGTAGTAGTAGTGGCTGTAGTTGCAGTTGAAGCACTCGTCTGACACTGTGTCTCGGAAAAGACCTAGCAACTAACCCAACTAGAGATATGACATCCCTAAACAAAAACTCCAAAAACACTGCATTCTTCACTTCACAGTTTGATTAGTTTGATAGCATATTTCAACTTGAACCTCCATGTCTGGGGAAATGTCTACATCTTTGAAACGCCCCCAGTTTATAAGCCAGGCTTTGTTAAAAACATTGTAGTCTCCAAGCTTGAACTGAGATTACCTTTAGTGTTATAGACGGCAGTGCTAATGGTAAAGTAGTGATAGTAGTTGTAGAAGTACTAGCAGCATTACTAGAAATGTTCCCAGTAGCAGTAATACCTGAATGTTGTGTACGTTCCTTTTCAACTTACCATTTAAGTGAGCAGCTTGTTTGGGTGTTTTGTTTGGCACCTTCACCTCATCATACACAGTGTCTTCCTCCTTTTGAGCTGAAAGGTTGAAGGACATAATCTCATGATTAATTACTGTATAGTGTTCAAATGACAAGCTCTTTTAAAGGCTTATTCCATTCCTAGAAATTAACAATTTTGCCTTTTTGTTTGTGATTGCTGTTATCCCAAAAATCTAGTATCTTTTAAAATTACAAGTCCTTTAATGTTTTCCCCAGAATAGTATTTTGTTAAACCTCATAGGGCTTTAAAACTACCTGCTAAAACCCAAGATGATGAAATCAAACTCTCACAGTGAGTGGATCACATATAAAAGGGGAAACTGCCTTTCATTGGGAAATACTTTACAAAAAACTTTTTCATTATATATTTTTCTGACAGGTTTAGGCAGGTCAACTCTCCATACATGTTTTAACATATACAATTATCTGCTTTGACTAATAATTTATCTGATTTTTTTTTTCCACAATCTAAAAAATCCAAAAAAATTACTCCCTCATTGAAAAATCCAGAATCTTTGAATATGTAAATATTATTCATTTGTATTTTTTAATTCTTCATCCTGCTGGTATTCACAACTTAAACTGAGATTTTAGGGGAGAGAAAACAGCTAAATGTCAAACTCTGCACATACATCGTTCTGCACATTGAAGCTCAAACATCCAAATGAAGTAACAACAAGCAAAACACATTTTAGAGTGTAAGGGGACAAACAGTTTATACTGATATGTTGGGACGAAACTCCGAAAATTAAAACACTACGATTGTTTTCTGTTTTTTTCTGTCACCAGCTGAAGGGAAGAAGGTGTTTCAATAGACATCACAGTGTGTATTTAGGAAACTGTAGCTGCGGGTAAACATGAAATTTGACAGTTCCTCTGGACAATAAGTAAATGAACTCAAACATATAGTGACGTTTCTAACTCTTAAATTTAGCCTATTGTACCTTGATTTAAATGAATATTTATTTTTTTTTAGAATCTCAACATTGAGATTTAAAAAAAAAAACCTAATAATTTCCACCTCTAGGTTTTAAAACAACGATTCCACAGTGTTGTGCTGCTTTCTTCCTCTGTACTTAATCCACATGAGAAATGAATTTTTAATGTTTTGAGTCCTGGTTGCAAATTTCGCTTACAGCACAATAAAGATTTAAACTGACTTGATTGTAACCTTTTAATCTGTAGAAATTCCAACTTAATTTTCCTTCCAGTATTACTGAACAAAATACGGTATTTAAATCAACAATGCATACAAGGATGATCACAGAAACAAAAATAAAGGGTCCAATCCATTTAATGTAATATTTATTCTTGATGTTATGTATTAAACAAAAAGAAAATTTAAGCCTACCTTCAGGTCGGGGCTGTGTCTTAGTTTTAAATACAACTGAAGCGTAGTTTATCTCCTCCTCTGCCATCACTACAGTCTGTCTGTTGAGTTTGGTCTGAAGACTGCTGCTGTAATTAAGCCATAGAGCAACCTAATAGCAGAAGTGTCTGTTTCCTCTGTTCATCACCCACAGCTCTAAAATTAACTTCTGCTTTTAGTTGTAAGTAATTTGCATGCATGACTGTGTTCTTGCATTATGGAAATATAATGTTCTAAAAAAAAGGCAATATTACAAACACTATGTGCAGGAAGAGGATTTAACTTTGGACTTTGGATGTTTGCTTGGTGTTGTTCAATTCATGTTGATCTTACAATAACCAAATGAAGTGGTGGTTTTGACACTTAATTGACACACCCTCTCTGTTCTAGACAATTTATGTTAAACTGGTGTCTACATCTGTAGCTCACACACACATTTTGCTTTACTGTTACTGTGAAATGACTCCTGTATAAGTTATTTTTGTTTACGTTTGTCTGTTTTGTTCAGCCAAGTGTTACACTTAGTAGATTTGGTCCCCGGTTCTTACAGTGCAAATTTTGACTTTGATATTGATGTTTTTAATGTTTTTTTAACTGTATTTTTGCTCAAATATGGCAATTCATGTCCTGTTTGCAATTTTTATGGTTTTTCATATTGTTGTTTTCTAGGCAATATTTCTGTAAGTACTCTGTGAGAGAGATTTAGTTTGTTTGACTTTTCTAATTAAAATAAAAATGAATAAGAATAAAGAGCAAGACATCTTGGCAATGCACTGCACTTTTAAAATGAATAGTCACAGTCTCCAGGTAATGATTCCTGATGATTTTGGTGACCTTGTTGATTTTCATCTATTGCACCACTTTTAGTTCAAAATGTACCAATAATGAAAACATATCTCAAAACCTCTAGGCTGTATTTCCAGTTTGGATTTATGAATTCTAATGTTATGGTAACACTCCTCTGAACTTTACTTTATCTACATGCAGTACAATCTATGCAATGACATACTGCACTATGATAACATATATATATATATATATATATATATATATATATATATATACATATATGTACTACATTTTAAGGTCACTTCTTGAATTAGGCTGCTTTAAAAGAGAATTACATTTTGCAAATTATCTTGTGTAACTTGGTAATGTTTTGCTTTTGGTTGTTATGTCGTTAACCTGAAATATAAAATTGAATACATGTTATTGATCATTGAAGTAATTAGTAACATATATGGAATAGATTGTGTTCATTGATAAATAAAATAAATTATACTAATGCATAAACTAATTAATATCATACTTTACTGTTGCTTCTGTGCTTCAGTGAAAGCTAAAAAAAAATTAGTGAATATTCTGTGCATGTATTGTGGATCTCTCTCCCCCTCGCTGGTGATCCTGCTGTGGTGTGTATGTGTGTGTGTGATGGGCTAACTGAATGATTTGGTTTCAGCCTCCAAGCTTGCAGTTTTAAGGCCAGCTTCTTCCAGCTCCTGCCGGCTCACTTCTCTCCACTTCCAACCAACCTGCCAGCCAACACGTTTCAGTGTGAAATGTTGTTTGGAGATTTGTTTACATGATATATCAGCTCAAGTTTTATAGGGGTGGGTAGCATTTTTGTTTAATTCTACTTTGTCTCCTGTTTTTGTCACATTAGGAGTTAGGTTAGCGGCTTGTTCTGTTTGTAGGTAAGTTTAGGTCGGCTTTAGTTCACTTTTGTTTGTTATTTTGCTGTTAGCCCACCCTGAAGCCTTGAAGACTTTATAATAAAACCTTTAAAGGGCTGCAAAACCCTTGTTGCTGGTGGTTCTTGGGAGCTGGGAAGAGGGAAGTCTCATTCTTTTCATTTTGCGCCAGAACTTCTCCTAGGCGGAGTCATAACACACACTTTGCATTATTTGGGTTAATAATTAACTAACTTTCAAAAAGTGGAACAGAGCACAGGTGACATTCTTTTAAATGAATGCAGAAGGAAGTTATGAGTGCAGCTAGAATGAAGCTGCTGGACTTTATGACCAAAATTTTAATAATGTAGAGCAACTAAAGTGACAATTGTTTCCAAAAACACACGTGCTTAGGTTACAGGAAAAAGGTTGCTTCTTTTCTCATGTCATTTCAGTAGAAGACCTTTTTGTTTTTCTTTCAGCAAGAGGATGTTCGAAACCGTGATGTAATGTAACTGGTTTAGTAGATGAGTTTTCTCAATTCTGTGGTTAGTTTCACTTGTCCTTGTCCACGCTTTCATTTCATGGATGTGTAATAAGAGCTGGACAGGGCTCAGCTGCTTGGCCTTGCAGCCAGTTTCTTCCAGTGGTCACTCGCGGTATTGCAGCGAAAAATCCCCCTGCAGCCCAAAATACATTTGCCCCATAAACCACCACTGTAAAAGAGACGTCTGTAAAACTGTTGACACCTCGAACTGCAAACCAGGTCAATTATGACTCTTTCCATAATGAATTTTTGATCCATGGAGGTTTTATATTCGTAAAACTTTACTCGAGCTGAGAAAAGTGATATAAAAATCTGTGATATCATCACAATGTAAAGTCTATGGGTTGAGCGGGAGCTTGTGGGCGGGGCCAGCGGGGGAAACACTACTGCGTATATTCAGTGGGCCACACAACGTGGAAGCAAACCCGGGAGGTAGAAACTTTTTTTTTTTTTTGCGTATGCGCCACCCGAGCAATTCTTATTGCACTGAATGGGCACCATTTATGGTCTGGTATCCAGCTCTTATAATACATCCATGTTTCATTTCCATCAGGCTACTCAAAAACACACACACACACACACAAATAAAAAATGTGGGACAAATTTAGCTCAAGAATGCTGGTGCTAGAGTCCAAACAACATGACAAACAAAACGGATCACTTCACATCAACTCTCAGGTTTCTGTGCACTGTCTTCCAGTTTGTCTATAAATCTCTCATTCGTTTGGGATCAAAATACATCTTTTTCTTTTATCATTGGAGCCCTCATGGCCTCATCAGGTAGTGGTCTGCTTGCCATTCCCAGAATCCAAATGAAACACCGGAGAAGCAGCATTTTTTTAAAGTATTTATTCAGGTATTTTTGTGATGTGATTGAACCAGTAGTAGACGATGACAAGAAATGAGGGTCTAGAGAGGATTGATGATATATAACAAAGATCCCTGGACAGATACAGAGATGTTGCAGTTACATGTTCAGCATTTTAAACCTCTAGGCAACTACACACACCTTTTTCATATGATTTAAAATGGTTTCTATCCTTTTATTTTGCATTTTTGCATTCAGCATAAAATATTGCTGTAATCTGATGTTTTAAGGCATTAAATAAAGCACTTTGAATTGCCTTTGGGTCTGAAAATGTGGCCTTTTACTGTTGAGATCTGTATTGATATCTAAAGCTCTTGTTGCTTGTTGACTCTGACTTGCCGAAATTCACTGTCAATCTGTTAAATGTGGCTCTATGATGTGTTGTTTCCCTGCGTTTCCTGTTAATGACGCTTATGTGAAATGCATCCCACTTTCTGTTCAGCAGAGGATTTTCCCCTGGAAAAGTGGCAGTGGTGAAAGAGTTAATCTTAGAGATTACCTCACTGCCTCTCTCTGCCCTTTCCCATCTCTTCCAGCCCCCCCTCCGTCTCTCCCCCTCACCATTCTCCACTCTCTCTCTCTCTCTCTCATCCCACTCTCTCCCTCTCCATCCGTCCTTCCTCATCTCCTCTCCCCTCCCTCTGTAGCCTCCAGTCTCCTCCCTCAAAATCCCTCCTCCCCTATTGTCCATCTGCCCAGCCCCTTCATTAACTCTAGTATGAAAGCCTCTTGCTGGCAGTCAGACTACCAGATCCTCAGAGGAGCTTCACTCACACAAAAAAACCTCACACACAGACCAGAACTCGGGTCTGGACACAGAGATACAGTTGGCTGCCAAATCATAATCAGTGTACCTCTGAGTGAGGCCTCGGTTTGCCAAATCTCTCTTATCTAACACAGACATGGAGCTCCACAGTGGGCATAGACCCTTCCACCACAGCCACCTGGGTGAGGAGAAGCATCAGATGCTGAACCTGAACCAACGCCTGGAGACCTACTTGAGCCGGGTCAAACTCCTGGAGGAGGAAAATGCGCTGCTTGCAAAGGAGATCCAAGCTCTGAGACACAGCAATAACGGAGCCTCGACGCGCAGGAGGGGTCTTGAGGAAGAGCTGCGTCAGGCGAGACGGGAGGTGGATGCAGCCTGGAAGGACCGGGTCTACACAGAGCTGGAGGTTAGCAAGCTGACTGAGGAGCTCCAAGCCCTGGACTTTCATAGGCAGAAGGAGGCTCAGGCCCAGGTGGAGGCTAATAAAAAGCTGGAGCAAAGCAGGAAAGAGCTAGAAGAGGAGCACCGGGCACAGATCTGGCTCAAGCAGAAGGTCAGTCAGCTGGAACATGAGATGAGGCTCCTAATTCAAACCCACCAGGACAATGTGGCCCATTTGGAGGCCAAAATTACCCATTCCAGAGCCACAGTGCCACCCACATTGGCTCAAAGGGGCATCCTGACACCAAACCTCCAACAGCTGGAGCAGGAGTACTCCCAGAGGGTCAGCAGGGCATGGCAGCAGACAGCAGAGGCCTATGAGGGTCAGTTAGCTCGGCTAGAGGAGTCGCTCAACCAGACCAGAAGCCGTTTGATGCAAGTGGGCCAGGAGAAGAGTGAGAGCCAGCTAAAACTCCAAGCCCTGGAGAAGGAGATCGCCTCAGCCCAAGATGTCAGGCTGCATCTGGAGAAGACTGCATCCCAACAGAGAGACAAATACAGCCAGGAGATCCAGCAGCTCCAGGTGAGAGCAGAACATACTTACCTGCTACAGATCACATTCTTTATCAGATTCAAATCTTGGGTCCTGTACTTTAACTCTGTCTTTGGCAGTAAACAAAGGCTACAACTAACAAATATTTTCTTTATAGATTGAGCTATTGAATATTGGATGAACTGTTTTCTCTATAAAATGTAAAAAAAAAATGACAAATCCTCATCACAGCTGATCAGAGCCCACAGTGGTGTCTTGCACCAATAATACCCAAAGATATATTTATACAGGGATGTGAAGGGGAGAAAGGCAAGAAAACTCTAAAGTTGATTGATTGCTTCATTTGATCACAATTGATTCAGTCGACTGATCGATTTATTAAATGAGAATTTGAGCATTCAAATTAACTTGTTATTTAAACATATGTGGCATAATAACGTCAGAGGAGATAGATTTTAAAAATAGTTGGATCTTTCACAGCTTCTGTAAAACAAAAAAAAAAAAACCCAAATAAGACAATGACTTGGTAAAACCACCCCCACAAGTTCATCCGCTGTTGCTCATGAAACAATCGGTCACAGTGTTTAGCAACTTTCTCTCACATGACGCAAATAGACACCGTCTAAAATAATGTGGTGACAAACCACAGGAGAATGCGAACAGTTGATAATCAGAGTCTACACCACCATGGTCAGTGAGGCAAAACAGAAATTAGACACATCTACTACTGCATGACATTTACACATGACTGGTGAGATCGTTAAAGGTCAAATATTCGATCACCAGTGGATCTTTTTGTTCTCACTCTTATGAACTTATACACAACTTTTTAAAATCTAATTTACTGGTCAATGTTAAAGGCAACATGCCAGATGTCCGACTGAAGGCTTAAGAAACACTTGTGAGTTTTTCCCTCAGGGGCTTTCCCTCCTCGGTATGCATATTTAATATTCTAATGGACTGGAAACATTGGGGTCTGAAAAGGGCTGGGGAACTACATATTATGGGGTTTTTGGGATTAGTTCTGGGTCACAGTGAGGTCTTAGAGGTGATGTACCCAAATCAAGCGCTTTTTGGAACAATTCTGCTTTCTACATGAGTGGGTCTCAACAACTGGCAACACAGTTTCCTGGACTGTAATAATTTGCAAGGCTAACAGACTGTAACATGTAACAAAGGATGACATGTAAAAACCTAAAAATATGAACCTATGAAACTAGACTGTAACAGCGTTACTGTTCAGCGAAACCCCTCACCGGATCAGTACATTTAAACGAAATAACCCAGAGAACTCTACATACTGTAGCACAAACAGGGCTGAAATGTTTATTCTCTACTTAGTATACTACTCCTTGTGAATGCTTTGAAACCTTTTTTTAACCTCTTCCTTTTCCTGCCTCACTTCCTGTTTTGGCAGGATCACTTGGAGGGCCTGGAGGTGGAGAAAGAGGAGCTGGGCCAGCAGATTGATCAACTCCTCCTGAAGAACCGAGGCCTGCTGCAGCTGAAGATGTCTCTGGGCCTGGAGGTCTCCACATACAGGTAAACTGCACTGTCAGCTGCTTTCACATGTCATTGAAATACGATCTGCTTCAGGGCACCTTGAATAAAGACATTTGTCACTAAATGCTTGAGAGAAAAACCAAGAATAGAGATAAAGGACCATCAATCATTTTGTATACCTTCATGCTGGGAAGTCTAATCTAATCTACCCGAGAAGCAGGGTAGAGATTAAACAACGAGGATAAAAAAAGAACAAATTACAGAAAGAAGTCGCAATTTCTGTGCTTTCAGAGCACTTAGAATTACATGTATTGATCCAGGGCTGATCAATCACTGATCAATACTGAGAAAATGTGTTCAAGATTTCACTCCAAAGTATTATCTCTTGTGTGTGTGTTAAACATGGAGCTGAAGACAGGTCATAAGGACTGTAAGCAGGGGAAACAGCTAGTCTGGCTCTGTCCAAAGTCTAAAAGCACCCCCACCATCTCTAAAGTGGACTAATTAACATATTGTATTAAGTCAGTTAATTCAGTAAATAAACAGAGATGTAAAACAACAGTTTGCAATTTTAGGAGCAGTTATGTGTCATATGTTTGCAATATACTGTATACTCTTAAAAAATGTTTAAACCTTTTTGTAGAAAGGAAGTCATATGCTGCTTTTATTCGCTAAACCGTGACAAGCCTCAGTTTCAGGATCTTAGCTTTAACTGCTCTAAAGAGGCCAAAGGCTGAACTGCAAGGAAGGAAAACTGTTCAGAGTTCAAATGTATCCAGGAAATGACAGGAATACAGAACCTGTGCCCTCGTAACACAACAAACAAACAAAAATATCTCAGTAGTGATGCCTGATAAATAAAGATGTATCAAAAGATATTATAATATGACATTGATTAGTATTAACTATTCACATAGTGGTTATTTCAATAGTAGTCTTATCAGAGTCTTATCAAGTCTGGATTTACCTTCATTTGGATTGTCGTGTTTCTGCAAACTGAAGTCACCGCATCAGATTTTCGACATGTTTGCAAGATGTTCACCTTGCATTGAATTACTTTACTGTGTCACAGTTTAACTGTTGCCCTAAAATCAGAGCAGAGTAGATTGTCATTAATGTAAATATTCACTTTTCACATTTTTTCCAAGACATCCTGAGGGAAACACGTGTAGAGTTTGTTGTTTGATTTATTCAGATATCGAGCGTCTACTAACATGTCAGCTTTGTATTCCGTTCTATCATTTCCAATGATCAATGGGTAAAAAACAGAGCTATTATGATATGACTATTGTTTTGAATACTGTCATTTAAAATGAAACAGCAGATGGAGTATTTAAAGAGATAAGTTTTCTGTTTTAGAAGTCAGCCTTTGTGTTGACGTTGACTGATGGCTTTTATGGAGTGTTAGTCACATTGAAAAGTGAAAGAACTTCAGCGAGGGGACTGATCTAAGGAACTAACCTTGATGTTAGAAAAGTGTGAGATAAATGTTGCATTTAATGTTGATTTCAACATGTTGAAAGGCAAATGCAACAAACCACATATTGAGGTTTGCAAGAAGCCTCCTCACTCAGAATGTCAAGTCATGTGTTCCCCTAATCCAATTTTCAAACATCCTTTGTTTTTATTATCATTATGAGGAACATATGAAGAAAATTATTAATATTATGGTTGTGCTCACATGGTAATTGGCCACGCTAAGCTCCAAATTGTTGCTCATATTGTAATAGCTATTGATTTTTGCTCTCTCAAACACAGAGCTTAACTAAGCTGCGGCTGCTGTGACACCAAAGTTACAACAACTGTATCAGATGATTGCAAAACTATGTACCTTAAGCTCTATTTCCCCCTTAAATGGGGAAGTTTAGTTAAAACTTTATATGTTGACGTTTTACACTTTCCAGCTGATTTTATAGATGTATTGGTAACAAGAGCTGAAATGATTGGTCGATTGATAATCGATTAATCATTTGTTTGCATTATATTTCACTTTGGCTTTTGGACTGTGAGTCTACTTTTAAGAACAGCACCTTTTGCTTTAGAAAACTGTGTTGGATATTTTTTATTACATTTTATAGACTAAACAATTCATTGAGAAAACAACCAGCAGATTGATTGATACTGAAAATCATTGTTAGTTACAACCTGCTTCCAAAGTATCAGGATGCTACTTATAAATAAGAGTTGCAACTTTTGAAGAAGGCTATCAATGTCTCCTTGTTTCTAGTGTTTGATTGCTCAGCTAGGCTAAACACGTAATGGATATGGACTGATTTGCTGTGTTCCTTTAACAGAAATGATATTGGAATCAGATTTTTGCATTCAAATAAGTTGCATGAAGGTTGCATGCTGCAGGATCTGATATTGTTCCACATATCCATGTGGTCCTGACTGGAAATATCCAAATGATCAGTAAGCAGTATAGACAAGTTTTTGTTGCCCAAACTGATTATAAAATATCAAATATTATTTTAGAATGTTAACAAATCGTTAAAAACAAGCTGGATGAAACCTCCAAATAAATCCAGCTGAGCTATCATCACTAGCATGTCAACTCTGATTTAGATGGTGAGATAAACCTATTCAAACGCTGCTGCTCAGAAACGGCACAGAGGATCACCCTTCCATCGGTGAGAGAAGCTGACGAATAAAAAGCTGTCCACCACGGGTGCAGCCGTCTGGACTAAAGGTCACCACACTGAAACAGCAGCCTCTGTTGTCTTGGACACAGTGATTTATCCATTATGGAGCTCTATAGTGGCGTCTCCTTTCTCCTTCTCCCCCCCCTCCTCCTCAAAATATTGACCTTCACCCTTCAGTGAGAAGCTACCAATTTATGAGCTATGGGAGTCTAGAATAACAGCAGAGTGGAGATGAAGGGGGAGGACAAAACTAGAGGACAAGTTTCAATGTCATTTTCGGTACATGAAACTGTTGTTCTACCGAGGTGTGTTGTATTATCTTTATTATTTAAATCAAACATGGTCTTGTAGAGAAGTGCAAACAAAAAATGAGTTAATCTGATAGATATGAAGCTAATTATAAGAATATGTGATTGAAGGAAGACTGGTGTGGTCAACATGTGTGAATGGAGACATTGATATTAGTGCTGCATGGGCTGCTCATAATATCTGCTGTCATTATGTGTGTGGATGTTGTGTGTGTGTGCAGAGGTTTGTGTGCTGCAGATGGCTCCTCAATGGCAGGGCCTTTCCTTCATTACCATATCAACAGATCTCAGTCTGTTCCTGCTGCTTAAGAGCAACAAAAGTCACCCTTCGCTCTTCTTCCCACCCACCACTCTGAGCAGCATCATGTCAGCATTCACCCATTTACGGCTCCTCTTAAACCAAAAACATGTTTTGTCTTTTAAAAGCTGTGCAACTTCAGAATGTAACTTGTTTCTCTTTTTGTCTGTCTTGACAGAGCTTTGCTGGACAGTGAAAGCTTTAGGGGAGACATCTCTTTGTTAAATCAGCCAAGAAACATTTCCATCACAGGTAATGAAAGTAAACTGTATTCATACATCACCATTCAACATCACCATGTCAGAGACTTCACTGCTGCAACCCTAATATGTCGCATAAATCTTCTCCTTTGTCTCCACTCTCCCTGTTACATTAATACTCCCCCTTTGTGAGGCTGTAACTTCACTTAGTCTAACTAAAAGCCCCTTGGAGTGGGGGACACGTTTGATAGAATTTGTAATAGCATTAGTCTAACTGGGGAGTGGTAGGGGGAGCTTGGCCAAGGGGGCTGAGCTAGGCACTTTGGGTCCTGTAATGCAAGCCACCTAAGACAGTCCCCAAAGGTTATTCAGCCGTATGGCTTTGCTTTCCAGTAACTTAGACAACGGAGAAAGGAAATGACAATCAATATCTCCCCATTAGTGTCCAACCTCCATTGAGAACATATGGTCTAATAATGCTTTGGGGAGGCAGGTTCAGTATCTCTGACAGGTTAAGATTACTAGAGATGATTTGAAATACTAGTCAGCTTTCTGTGCAGATATCAAATATCTTAGGATACAGTTTTTTTTTGGCAGAATTGTTCTAAATAACATGTTGGTTTCATTTGAAGTAAATGTGTTCAAGAGACATCAATGCAGGTCATAATTATTACAGTGGCTCAGTTCATTGTGTATTCATGAGCTCTGCTCTTGTCCTCCACAGATGCAGTTTTCAGTCCTCAGGGACTTAAAGAGAATTACCAGACCCAGCTGCCTGCTCGCCACAACACCACTTCCTTCTCATCTGTCTATGGCTTAACAGGAAGATCGAAAGCAACGGCAAGAAATGCTGTATCAGTCTGGGGTCGAAAACCTGTAACCTTCACTGAAACTCCCCAGGTTTCGAAAAAACATGCAGATGATGACACAACAAAGTCATCAACATGGGAAACCCCTTATCCAAAAATACTGCAGGATGGAGCAATTGAAAATTTCAGACCACAGGAAGTTCATGAGAAAGTAACCTATGCTGAACCTCTTTCACCTCCTAATGAGCAGGAGGCTCCTAATGAAACAATATTTGTGGACCAAGAAGGGAAAAAGGATTGGAACAATGTTGGTGTTGAACCTCCTGAGGAAAAACCAGTAGAGTCAGTTGTCAGTTATCAGGTTGAGTCTGGCCTCAGCAACAAGCTGCACGTCAATGATGAAATTACTCAACATCAATTTACAACACTCAACATTGCACCATACCAAGGGGTGACGACAGAGGAGCCCTGCAGTTTCTTAGATGAACCTGATAATGGTGTACCTTACAAAATGTCAGCTGAAGGTCAAGAATTGGAACAGCCACATGCTCCAATTGATGCATGGGTAGAGAAAGAGTGTATAGGCAAAGAGGTAGAGCATATGAAAGAGGAAACCTCGGATTCTGAAACAGAGGCAGTACTTGAACCAACCTTTGAATCAAGAACAAGCAGCCCAATATCTGAATGTGAGCCTGAAGAAAGCATGTTTAATCAAGTGACAGACTTCAGCCGAGATGAAAACGTCTTAAAGGAGGATGCAGTTGAGATAAGGCGAGAAATAAGCTGTTCCATGATAGGAACTAATGAGATGGAGGTTGAGGATAAGTTGTACCCCGATGGAGAGGAGATGGATACATGGGATAGTGTGATGGAAAGGAAGGTTGATCTGAAGACGGATGATGACATAAAAAAGGATGAAACAAAACAACAACATGCTGAACCAGAGGAGGACATATCAGTAAGAGAAGAAGAGCGTAATAAGAAAGACACAAGGCAGGATTTTGCCACTGATGTACAGCAAGATGACAACATAGCATCTTCACTGATGGACAGACAGCATGCTGTGTTAGGAAAAGAGCATTCACCACTTTCTGACAACGAAGAAGAAGAAGAAAACGATGAAGAGGAGGATTCTCAAAATGTCTCAGTGTCATGGAAGACCGAGCTGGAGAGTGACAGCTATGCTCTGGACAACACTCTTGCTGACACTCGTCCTTTGATTCGATACAAGAGCGACGAGACTGACGCCAATACTCAGGCGTCACACATGGATGAGAGCGAGTCCAGTGAAGGTGAACAAGAAAAGAAGGTTGTAGAGACGGGAACTGGAACGTGGAGTGAAGGAAAGTCAAAGAAATTTGGAACCATGGAAGACCTGTGCGAAGAAGCTGAAGGAGAAGCATTGGATGATGAATATGATCTGGGATACACTCATACTGAGGACAGGGATGTTGGCCATGGTATGACTTTGAGTGAGAATGCTACACCGGTGAATGATGATGAAAATACAGAAGAAATGATCAAGAAAGTCAGTGAGGGACATTCGGATGAAGAAACTGAGGAACTTGCCAAACCTGTGGTACCCTCATATGTAGACTATGATGAGGAGTTGGAGACAGACAGACTTGTGGAACAGGAATTGGAAAACCTATCAACAGACAGCTACGCTGTTCACTTTGCACAGCAGCAGGACGATGAGAGTGAGGAGGACGAATTCCTCAAGGAAATGACAGAGCAAGAGGAGGCTGGCAAAACAAAAATGGAAGACATGTCTTCCTGTACAGAGCCTGATGTGACAGTAAACCATGGACTTGCATCTTCTACTGCAATTATCAATCAAACTGATGAGAACCTATATTTCAGTGATTTGTCAGTGGTAGTGCCTCAAACAGACACTCTGGCTGATGAGGAGGTCCACAATGAAGATCAAGAAGCTATAGATGCCCCAGAAAAAAGAGAGGGAGAGGATGAACACAATGTGTCCATGGTGACACATGCTGATATAACAGAAGATCAGTCTATATTTAGTGACTTCATCAGCAGGCCTGATATGGAGGAAATAAACAACTCAGAGGACTCAAAGTCCACGCTACATCTAACAGCAGATCAAGAAAATCTGCAGGATGCGACTGTCCCCACTGATGTGGAAGAGGCTACACCTGTAGAAGCATCCAGTGTGTCTCAAGAACACGAAATGGAGGATGTTGCAGACTGTCAGGCACATCCTGAAGTTCCAGAAACAACTGAATGGGAAGTCCTAGAGAACCCAAGCGAGGACTTTGAAGTCAGAGATCAGAATGAAAATGACGAAAAATATGATAATGTGCTGGAATCAGCTGAAAGTTATCTTCATGATGATGGAAGCACTGATGAGGGTGCCATGACACCTAAAGAGGAGCCCCTTGAGACTTCCCCTGACAGTGTACCTGAGGAAAATGACATCTTTGTGGTGAAGGACTCAACGGAAATTTTGAAAACAAATGGCAAAGACAGCGGCCTGCATGGTTTCTTCAGCTCTGGTGTGAATAATGACTTCTGGGTGTCCTCCCTGGAGACCGGCGCCACTTTTCAACCAGATGATGCCTGTAATGAAGCAGCTGAGCAAACCAATAAGAATCTAGGGTTTGATGACCGCCTAGTTTGGGGGAATTCAGAAAATTCAAATGTGGTAAATGGGAAGTTCAGGTTGGATATTGACTCATCTAAAGCCCCGGTACCTAAGAAAGAACAGGAGCAGATGCATTCGGAGGTGAAGCAGGTGTTATTTGGAAAAGTTGAGGGTGAGATGATCCAGTCTGAGGAGTCTGAAGTTGAGGGTGAATCCTGGTCATCTGTGGAGGAATAAGTATAAAAGTAGCGAGGGGTATACTTAAATCAGTTTAGACCTCATCAGCGTTAGTCAGATGAAAATTAGATTTTGCTGTAATATGTATTTACTATGAAAGCCAAATTTGTGCCTAGGTGCGCACCCCAGTGACGCTAACCACCAATGTGCCAATTCTATCTATACAGATACTGAGCAATTGCTTCATTTCCGTAAACTGACATATTTGATGAAACTTTTTTCCCGCTCTATTCTAATTATTAAGACATTTCAGTCTTTCAGTGTGCATGTAATGGAAGAAGGTTCAGCATTTCTGCATGAGGGAACAGCATGAAGACAGAACAAAGAATGTCATTTGAAAGTCAACGTATCATTGATCACTGCCTAATCTGATTTTACTCACTGATGGAAATCAATGAGACCAGGAGGGTAGGATTCCTTGTAGAGCTGCTGTTTCACAGTGTATCAGACAGACAGCTAGTGTTTCTGCTGGACAACTGACCTACTTTTGCATGTTTTACACATATAGAATGAATGGTTGGTTGTAAAAGGTTGTTAAAGCTGTAACAGATGACCTGATTTGGATAAGCAAACTATGTTATGTTTGTATTTGGTTGGTCTGTATGAAGCACATCAGTTTGACTCTTTATTTCCATTCATAAAGTTCAATTTCGCTGCGGTACATTTACAGCTCCAAATAAAACCATGTAGATTCATGATATCCTCTGTCTCTTTGTTTGAACATTTGTTTTATTATCTTGCACAGTGTCACCTCATACATGCATTTAATGCCTCATTAAACTGACTTTACTAAAGTAGATGTCAACAGATATTTAGCAAATACATTTTGTTTGTATTCATACAAACCATTGGACTATTTTTTTATTTTCTGGAAAGCTGAAAAGCTGAATGAAACACATTTAGACGCTACTGATCACCAATACTGTCCACTGGTAGCTGATATATTATAAGGCTCCAGTTTATATTTGAAGTGAATTGGTATAACTGTTAGCTTTTCTTTAGTAAATGTAAATACTGGCAACTCTGAGGCCTGAATCCATTAACTCTTACATCTTATACAAGACTTTTAATACCTTTTTACTGCTTGTTTAAGCCAAAGGTAACACTTAGTTTGACATGTCTGTTTCATTATAATTTCCCAGAAGTGTCCTGGAAAGAACTATGTAATTTAGGTAAAATAGAGACTGCGTTCAATTGAACATACAGAAGTTTGAACTTTGTCAGCAGGCAAGCACACAATCCAACATATATGAAGTCGGCAATAATAAATAAAATAATAATGAATGAATATTTACTTTTAAAAAGACATTTTCCCCAATAATTTGGCTCCAAATTACGTAGTTCTTTCCAGGAAATGTCATTCAGGAAATTGGGTATCAAATTATAGAATCACATGGAATAAATCATACAATACCTCTGATAACAAATACCAGCAGGAGGTTTTGTCTGTAACTATGGTGTTGAACAAGAGGGAAGTTATTAGTGGTGATTAATGAAACAGGTCTCTAAAACTATGAACGTTTTCTTTGACTCTGACTCAGAATACAGTTGCATCCTTAAGACAAGGTCAAGGAACCAGCTGCTCGCTGCCTTCCAGCAACATCCATCTCTGTTTCCTCTGGGGTTTGCACTGAGGAAGGCTGAGAAGCTGTGTGTGTGTGTGTATGTGCCTGGACTTGGCAATATCCCAGCTTCACTGACCTCAAAGCAGGCGAGCTAACAAAGCAGCACCGAGGCCCTCCACAAGCAAGCAGCCATCCCATGAGATGGCCAAGGAAAAAGTACAAAAGAGGGAACAATGTGTGACCTCACTCACCCACCCGTCCTACTCCCTCCACCCCCTCTTGTCATTCATTAGTCAGTTTACTGAACAATGATGGCTATTTTAGCGGGTGCTCGCCTCCTCGCTGCCTGAATCTGCCCAATGAGAGATTCAGCGAGGAAGGAAACTGCAGACAGTCGTATTCACTGTGAGAAGGCTTAAGTGCTGGAATGGTATTACAGCAGCTGTCTGGCATGCTCTTATTCTCTGCCTGTCAACAAAGCTGTCCTACCCAGGACATTCACTATACAATCACTAACTGATAAGAGAAACTTAATTGATGCCTCGAGAGGAGAGCAGCAACAAATAAGATAAAAATAGAAGGATTCATTTAATATGGTTCATTCCCAAAACAACACTGATGTTCTGAAAATAGTAAAAAAGACTTGTTTCAGTATAGCAACATATTAGTATATATTGTAATGTTGAGAATACAGACAATGCAGTTAACATTTCTGCAGATCAAAACTATGTAAAATGTAAATAAATATATATAGACAGGATTTAACGGATTGAAGTTTAACAGATTAAAGGTATGAGCAAGGTAGTCTAATTTATACATAGTAAAAATTAAATTATGCAGATAGTGCATGGTTCTGTGTGTTGGCTATAGCAGTGGGATTATAAAAAGTAGTTAGAGTGTTTCCATTTGATCTACAGTAGATACAATTAATTTGGATTTGTATCCTGGAAAAAGAGCTCCTGTCCTTCACCGTCTCAACAGGAATACTTTATTCATCAAAGCCTAAAAATCTTGTGTTAAAAACACCTTCATCAGTCAGATGTAAATGCTACCTATGATCAGGAGGTGTACTTTAGGAAACTGGTTGTTTTTCATTTAATCAGTTTGATATATTACTGTAAAATATGCTGGTGATTATTTTTTTGTAAACCTAAATGTTTTTTTTTCCCTTCAGCAATCAAAATCCAAGTTAATGAAATTCTACTTTAATTTCATCTTCACATGTGCACTGTAGCACCAAAACTTTTCATATTTTAGTTCAGATTTAATTGAAGGAGTTTGGCTTTAACTAATGGCTGCATATAAAACAATAGAGAGCTTATGAACATCAAGAGGATCTGCTGTTCTTGAAATATAAACAAGTGTCTGTGTGGTTAAAGTAAAGCTGGCACTGCGCTCACATTATAAGACATTTGGCTTAAATTTGTAGTTACCACTGAATCATCCTGGAGGTGGGATGTATCTTTTGATGGCTGCATGAATCATTTTAGTCCTTGGCAATTTAACGCAGTAAAACCCCATTACTGAGGGTCAAACCAACCGTCAACAACACGCCTTTATTGTGTGCCAAGTTTTCACTAACAAGCTCCCTAGTTACCACAAAACTTGGCATAGCCGCTAATAAAGTATTGTTGTGTTTGACATGACTTACAGTATCAGCATGTTTTTGGCCAATTACTGTGCAACCCAAATATGCACCCCCAGACCAGATTTCATTTTCTGATGCTTGGCTTTTCCAAAAATGAAGAACAGTGTCCACCTACTTCTTTTTGGGGTCATTTGTGATGGTTCACATTATGTTCTAATTTCTTACAGAACTGCAGTGCTGGCACATCAACAGGTCTTTGGTAATTCTTCTTATTTTGTACCACCAAAGACATCCATCTTACTAGAGTAAACATAATTTCTTTTAAAATGCCAGACATCAATATTCTTGATTGATCTATCCGTGACAAATTGCTATTGGCTGCTGTTGATTAACATGGAGGGGGAGGTGTGTTTGCACGAGTTTAGCTTTTAGCTCTTTGTGACAGTGTTTGTTTACACGTGTGCCCTGATAGCCATATGCCATCCGTCAATCCATCTCCATTGATTTACTCTTGATGTCATTAGAGTGAATGACGGAGGAGCTGCACAGATGGACTGAGGAGAAACTGTGTCCACTAAGCTCAGAACAGAAGGTCCTTTTGAGCTGTAAGAGAATAGCACAAATAATCATATGATGCCAATGAGTAACAAGTCTAAATCCCAGCTAGAAGCTGAATTACACCCCAACTAACAATGTGTTTTACATTACTTGGAGTGGAATGAGAAATATACGTTTGTGGACCATGATGGCATCAAAATCAAAATGATTCATCTCATCTGGGGAACATGAATGTGATCTGTAACTGTCATAGCAATCTGATAATTAGATAATGAGATGGAGTATCTTGAGTGCAATTTTGACGATCTTGGCTTGAAAATGGTCTTAAAAGATCATGTTTTGTCCAAAATGGAAAGAACTCATCCTCTGGGGAGCGTGAATCTGCTCAGTATAGGTTTCACAGCAACCTAGTTATTAGATTTTGATATTTCTTGTGTACAAGTGGACATTTTTTGGCTCTACGCTCGCTCTAGAAACATTCACCAAAGGCACTGAATGCAGCAAATTTTCAAGATACAGTAACTTGTCAAAGGTCAAAAAGTCAGAGGGTCATGACAGTAATTGAAAATCATCCTCTGGGTATCTGTGACTTAACCACAATAAATTTAATTTTGGTCAAAAGTTAGTTTTGTGGAATTACTGGTGATGTGCAACTATAGCTGCATTAATGTCAATGAGAAATAATTCACTTTCTTCATGTTTTTAGGCAGTTCGCCTACAGTATGACTCATCATGACAGGTCACAGAGGCACTGACCTTTGACATATTTCTTTGCTTTTAACCCTAGTAATCTTGGAACTGAAGCTTATTTCTCTGCCGCATGGTGCTCTGCATCAAAAAACATAAGCTAAATGCTTAAAATTCAAATCCATGCACATGTCTTTCGACAATTTGTTAAGTGATGACAACTGAGCAGACACTGAAGTCATTAGACTATCTGGAGAGATCAGTTTCTGTATGGGACACCCGTCAATTAATTCTGTGTGAATCAACCTCACATGTACAGTGAGAGAGAATGAAGACAGAATTACATTTATTCATGTAGCAGTTTTTATGTCTTTGTTCTTTTTTTTAAATGCTCTTTTAGAAGTCAGTAACTTGATTACACTTTTGTACTTCACCACATTTCCACTCACAAGTATGTTGATTCCTCCTGTACTCTGTAATGCACTCTGAGTATTCTTCTTAAATAACAGAGTCACACTTTGAATGCTCTGACATCTTCTCCAATTTTGTCTGCACAGGAATGACGACATGCACAGCTGCATGTAAGTGAAGTTTCACACCTTGCATTTTGTTTTTACTGTAGAAATTGTGCTACTTGAGTACTGTCTGGCAAAAGTCATTTTTACACAAGTTCTCTTTTCATTTAGGCTCCCATACAAACAAAGGAAATGCGCTGAAGATAGTGTTTATTGCAACATTGGGAGTGAAACATGAGTTGCCACAGACGTCCTGTTGGTGTCCTTCCCCGGCTATTGCTATTGCTGCTGTTATTGTTATGATTGTTGTTATTCTGTCCCGCCCTCTCCTCCCCCCTCTTTCTCTCTCTCTCTCAACCCAACCAGTCAAAGCAGATAGCCGCCCACCAAGAGCTGGGTTCTGCTTGAGGTTTCTACCTGTTAAAGGGGAGTTTTTCCTTACCGCTGTCGCCAAGTGCTGCTCATGGGGGAATTGTTGGGTCTCTGTAAATTAAAGAGTACGGTCTAGACCTGCTCTATGTGAAAAGTGCCCTGAGATGCCTATTTGACGTGATTTGGTGCTATATAAATAAAATTGAATTGAAAAAGTAAGTAGGAAGCACACTGGTTTTACATGTCACTTGTGGGTCATAAGCTGCCGATTGTGGTTTGACAGGTAATCAATGCTGTGTCAGCTAAAAGGTGTTCCGTGACCAAAAAAATTGCATCTGCGTTACAACACCCTTCCTCCCCGCCCAAACACTAAGACTTCTCTAGTGTCTTTCTCTGTGTGAACAGCGTACAAAATATCTGACTGAATCATTGCCTTCCGTCACGTATCACTTCATCATCACCACAGTGACGAGTCACGGGCCGATGTTAAAATAGAGCAGAAGTTGCACTGCAGTGTGCAATCTGTCAGTGACAGCTGCATTTGGTTTTAGTGATCCAGGATGAGTGAGACTGTAGGAATGACTTGTGAATAAAAAATAATCCTCCACGAGAACAATATTAGCAAAGGTTGTGACCTGGATGTTTCAGTTCATAGTCATCTGCTTCAGTAGTGAAAAGGACTGTCTCTGTCTCACCCTTATCAATAGAATCGATTCAGATGTTTGAAAGCAGGGTTTAATTTGATCCGAAGATAAAAGGAAACCAAGTTTGACCTTCTGTCTTGGGTGTGGGGGTGGAGGTCAGGGTGAGGATGATGTTTCAAGTCTACCCTTTTACTGGGGGTGGGAACAGTTTCATGCAAATGACGAACCTTCCTTGAAGCAGCTGTACAGTGACTCAGTTTTAGGGACATAAATATACAATCATTGCATTTGAACTAAAAAGTAGTCTAAATGATTTATTTCAGAATTACACAGTGTTGAGTGCCAGCTCAAAACAAGAAATTCAGTATGGTGGTACTCTTTGTTTTATTAGTGCTGCTTTAAAGAACCTATTGTATTCAAAAAGGTTCCTTCTCAGTTTAATCACACAAGCAGCTCTATAATTCCACAAAATTCTGCAGAGATTGAGGTGCCTGCTGGATAAGACTCATTACAGTTCACAACCACAATGTCCACAGTTTGATTTCAACATTTGTTGCATGGCATATCCCTGCCTACCCATTCATACTGTCTCTCTGCACTTTCATCTGTCAACAAATGCCAAAAAATAATCTTACTGCAAAACTATTATTACTATTACTGTTATTAGAGAAGTGGTTTTTCTACGATAAAGCTCTTCAGAACATGAGGTGCTGAAAATAACTTGTTTATGATAAATGTGGGGAAAGTTCCCAGCTAAAACCATATCCTTTTTTATCTTCATACCCTTCATACCCTTTAAACACACTAAGGCAAGGTTTGATTATTACAATCAAGTATAAATAAGAAAGACTTTCAGCTGTGCAGAACCCCACAAGTAGGGTCCAACATTGAACTGTTTTTTTTTTCTGAGAGGTTTCCATCAGGTATAATCTTAAAACATTTTTTTAAAAAGCAAACTCGCCTTCCATAACAATAATTTCCGTATATAATAACTGTCATTGATATCAGCTTGACAAACTCAGATGTAAATGTGGCGATGTAGACAGAGGCGAGGCAGGTCAGTTCCTCTATTGGTCTGCTAGCAGATACCCACAAAGTAATCTAATCAGTGTCTGAAAATGAAGTTAGATGCGTGCTGGCAGGAAGGCCACACCCATGAACACAAAGAATACAGAGGAAAGCAAAGAAGAGGACAATCATTCACATCTAATCCTCCTCTTCTCTCCATCTCAAGACCTGTCTGGGCAACATGCAGGCTTCCTTTGTGCTACTGTAGTGCTGATTCTAAGCTTTATAAAGATGCACCACATTCACGCTGAGAGAAAGGTTTTCCCACATATTTCAGTCATTACGAAGGCATTTTAACCACTGTGGTGCTGAAACATGACATCGCCCTCTGAAAAATGTCAGCCTTTATCTCGCAGCAGCAGGAAATAGACAATGCTCGAACTGTCCAGTTGGAAGTCTGACTGATCCATCTGAGTGTGTGTGTGTGTGTGTTTATTATTAGCGGCCTGTTGAGCCAGGAGTGTGTGTGTCTGTCTGAGACATGAGCCTGACGGCTGCTGTGGACAAACCAGCTGACTGTGCCAGCTGACGGGGGTTGGCCAGCTCAGTCAGTTCTGCATGTGTTGGGAGAACAATGTGGGTGGGTGTTCCTTCTTTGTCATCCAACCCCCCCCCCACCCACATTACTTCCTTCATCATCATTTCTCTGTAGTTTAATCATAGATGACCATGACACAAACATGAAACCAGTGATGTCGTTTAGAAACAGGGAACAGCAAAATACAATGAAAAATACTCACAATGAGAAAATGATTCAGAACTCGTTACATATGGCACATTACAAAATACACTAATTCATTTTCACAGTAATCGATCCTTTTCTTCATCCTGGACGTGCAACTCTAGGTCTATATTTAGAATTTGCTGCTATTAATGGATGATAACTTGTTAATACAATCTTTGATGACTTCACAAAATGGCCATAAAAACTCTTTCTCACCACTCTCAAGCAGTTGTGTAAGAAGTATTTAGTTTTCTTCCCTTAAAGCTGCAGTAATTAATTTTTTTGGCCACTTGGGGGCAGCGCAACAAGATGTAAACACAAAGCTGGCATACTGTATTATATTAAAATTATACAGTATACTTAAAATTATATAGCAAACATTCAGATTTAACATTCATCTGGAGTCATGTTTCTGTCCACCTGGTGAATGTAAGTCCAATATTCACTCTCTTTTAGTTCTGTTTTTGTTCTCTACCAACTCCTGAGGGAAATATCTGGCTCTGTAGCTGCTAAATGCTCCACTATGTTCACCAGCTAGTCTACAGCTAACTGTGTCTGTTTGCTGTTTGGTGCTGAGCAGGTAGTGTACAGTGGCTTTTTCTCTGAAAACAGCTGCCTGCTGCGGCCCAAAACGACACTATGAGAGCGCTGAGAGTGAACCAGAACAGTAAAGTTGCAGCCAGACAGATAAATATGGAAGCCCAGAAGGGCCTTGCTTGCAGTTACTTTTTTAATGCCATTATCTCAAGATCTTTTCTTTTTTTTTGTTATTTCAAGATAACAAAGCTTGTTTTCTCATGATAATGGGTTAACTTATCTTATCTTGAGAAAACAAAAGGCCGAGTTCTTTTATTTAGAGTTTATAAAAGTAGTAAGGAGTGACTATAAGCCTTATTAACAAATGACTAATTATCTCCATAATTATTTGTACATCCACGCACTGAGACAGTTTTTGGTAAATAATATTTATTGAATAAAATATGACAGAAAACAGCAAACAGGTGGCAGCAGTGAGTTCACATATATTTCGCCCGTTTCTTGACGTCTTGCCCCGAATCCTCACATATAAAAAGCAAAGTTGCACAGCAGATTTCACCATTTTCACCATTTTCAATACAATTGCTTCATATGATTCACTGCTTCAGAAAGCTTTGTTTCTCCCATCACTGGTGTCAACATGGCACTTCTGATCTCTGATAAAACATTGTAAGTAATAAGAGGAAATGACCTTTTGTTTTCTCCTGATTACAGGTTGATTATCTCGTTATCTCGAGATAACGGCGTTAAAAAAAGAATTGCAAGCACGGCTGTTTTTGGCTTTTGTAGCTAAAGAATGAGCTGAAACTTGCTCTAAAGCTCCGTAAAGCTGCAGAGTCGCTGATAATTCTCTGTAGGTTCATCAATACGAGCCAAAACCAACACATTACACACTGACAGTTCATATAGTTTTATTTGGAAAAATATTGATTAAAGATGTTTTAAGTATGAATACAAAATCTTATCAATAAGCTATCAAAAGTAAACCTACTCACTATGTAGAATTACCTCTGTAATAATTCCTTAATGTGGAAGCAATTTAAACTGTTTTATACACTGTTGGGTAGTTTAATTTCCTGTATCACTATGCACGGTCTTCTACTGTAGCTGTCACATGAATTGTGTAAAGGTGTGTCTTGATTTGCCGGCTACATACATGCAAATTTCAGTGGGCGCTTGCAGTGCGTGTGATTGGAGGAGAGTGTTACCCTGAGAGTCCAGTAGAGGACTCCACCGGCGCTTATAGAACCAGGGTTACAATATCATAAGCTTCATTTTGTTTCCTCAAGCTCCTGAAAGTTGAGACATATTGTGTATTTTTGTTTTCCTGTGATCACAAAATAATTATTTCAAGTTGACACATATTCTGAAGCCGTGTTTACCCATTATCACATATAAGGATCCTTTTTATTTTGAGTTTTGACATCTTATGTGGAGATGAAGGGAATAATTACTTGTTATGTTGACACACTTGAGATTTATCTGAAGAAAACAAGCTTGTTATTAAGAAATTATGTAATAACTGTATGTAAATGCTTTTCAAATCCTCTGTACCTTTGTCCTCTCCAGCTTTATTATTCATGTATTCATTATGTATTTAGGTTGTGTTTTATGTTGAAGCCTTTTCAGCTTGATGTTGGTGTCTTTGAACTCACTTTTGTCACTTTTTGAAAAAGTCTTTAGTTCTTGTGAGGAAGAGCGGCTTCGCTTCAACAACAAGACGTGTCAGCAAACAACCGAACTGAAACACCCTTCAGCGAAATATTGAAGCGTTTTCCAGCTTCAGGGTAAGTCAATGTTTTAATATAATATCAGAGAATCAGAGTTTTCTCAGAGCTGTTTCTGCCCCTGACCTTTGACCTCCCTTATGGAAAGAACAAGGAGGAGGAGGTGAAGAACTCCCTCTTTTGTAGATTATAACATTTTATTGATATGTACTTAAAGTAGCTTCATGTATGAGCATCAGCTGAATGACACATGTAAATGTTAATCTCCTTATTAGTCTTGGACACTGTGGAAAAAAATTAAATGTTAAATAAATAATAAATATCAGAGGAGACTCTGAATGTGTCGCCACCAATAAATCCAACATTAGATTTATCTCAAAATACTCAAAACATTTCAAAATAAATAATATTAAAGATTTCATGTCAATGCATCTTTGAAACTTGCTGAACTGCACCACATACAGTCCATACTGTCCTAAAAATTAATCCAAATAGTTAGTTTATAGATATTTGCACTTGTTTAAACAATAAAAAAAGCATTCTAATTTTAATAGATGATACATGTTCATCTCCAGAGTAGAACATTTCCTAAAAAACAGTTAATCAAACCATCCAGTCTGCTGTTTCATTGATGTCCATGTGTTGCATCAGCAGAACCTCACCAGATAAAAATACTTTGATATCACAATATAGAAAGTAAACAGCTGTCACTGGATCATTGTGCAGTGTATCAATACCAAGCATCAGAGTGCCATCTAGTGGTGATAATATGGGAATGCTTCCATATCAAACAGCAGATCAGAATAATAGAAACTCACAATAAAAGACACAAAGTCAAACTTGTCTGTAGGTCAACTTGTCTATTTAATATATAAAATACGGTAAAACATACGCAAAAAGGGGAGGAGGGTAAGAGGGGACCAATGGATACTTTGGTACAATAACAAACACTTTTTTTTGTAAAAGCAGTATAGAATTTGTAATAACATATCAGTGCATACTTTATTTATGAAAATATACACAAATTGTATATCATTCTCCAAAAACAACAAAAAAAAATTATCTTTACAACAAAAAAGCAGACTAGCCGAACACAATATATTAGCTATAATTTATTTTAAACATTTTTCTTCAATTTCATTTTTTTTTTTCTTAAATGTATTTCTGTGTGATGTATATTTGTGTTGATATTACATTTTATTTCCTATAACATGAGTCACTCATCGCTTGTTTTGAAACGCCCATGCATTGACATCATTGTGTCTGGTCAGAAATAAGTTAGATGTGTCACGCTGCCCCCCCCCACCCACCCTCCCCTCCCTCCCACCCTCCTCCCCTCCCCCCCCCCCCCCACCCACCCCACCCCCCATGTTACCATACGTGGACTGAGAGGTTTGTACATTGGACTCCAAGTTGCAGCAATGAAGCGATTTTGTCGCAGTCGACTCGTTCAGCGCCTCTGTCCACAGCCACACGTGTACTAATATCAACTATGCTTGTGTTGTTTGTTTCATGTCATAAAAATCGTGCAACATTAGTAACACCCTTTTTGAAGAAAAAAAAAAAAAAAGAGAACACAAATCCCAAAAAAAAGAGAAAAACAAAAAATATATTTATAGAATATTTTTATATAATAAAATAAAATCAAATTCCAAAATAAAACAAGATGCCTAACCTACACAAAAAAAAAACAAAAAAAAAAAACGCAGATTTCTATATCATCGTGACAGCTACCATCAGTGAAAGCTGTGGTAATAATGATGATAATAATAATAATAATAATATCAATTCTCAGAGAACAATTAAAAACAGACTGTCACCAGCACAAATTAACACTGGAAAGTGAGTGAGACTTCTAAACATCATTATACAGAAGTATTTTTCTGGGTGGGGGGGGTGGGGAGGGGGGATTGCAGGTTTTTAAAACTATTTCTCAGCACGATTGTCTTTCTGGTTTTATGATTACAGCGACCCCTAGTGTTGTTCTAAAGAACGTGTCAGGGCTTCATGTGAGCTCTCGTCTGGCCACTGACGTAACAAAACTCAAACTGTGAGTCCCGTCGCAAAAAAGATGCTGTTGTGTGTTTTTTTTTTTGACAAACCTACAGCTTTTGCGCCCTTTAAACGCGGGGTCGAGTTTTGTTCTTGTTTTGTTCGAAGCTCAAGCACAACAGTCTTAACAGTCAAAGTGTTTACACTTGGGGGGTGGAGGTGGGGAGGTGGGGGGGGGGGGGGGGATTTATGTTCACTCTGCCACGTGCTCAGAAAAGCAATATTGACACTCAGCCTTGTCACAGAGTGGATGATGAAGAAGAAGAAAATGGGAAGTCAGATGAAGTGAGGAGAGGATGATGATGATGATGGTGGTAGTGTGTGATGAGGCTGGGAAGTTGAAGGAGAGGGGAGGGTGTGTGTGTGTTACCCATGGAAATGACCCCACCGCCCCCCCCCAAAGAAAAATAATTTGACTTGTCATTTCAGCGCTGACACCCGCTGTCTGGACGGAGTAAACAGAAAAGGAGTGTGTGTGTTATGAAATGTGTTTGTGTGTGTGTGGCGTTTTTTGAGATTAAGCTTGCAGAGGAAGAAAAAAAACAAAAAAAAAACACAAACTGACTGAGTGACGGGGGGCGGGGGGGGGGCAGGGGGGTGAGTGGGAGGTGACGAGGGCCTGCCCATGACATAGGATGTGGTAAAAACCTCAAAGTTGACAGGTCTGCGTTTGGATTTGAGGGAGGTAGTCATTAAAAGATCATGACTGGTTCTGAAACCTCCGGCTTAACGACAACGATACCCAAACACTTTGTCCGAAGCTTTTAACAAGCGCATGGATGGAGGCTGAGAGTGCTTTTAGGAGAAAATAAATACATGAATTTGCACTCTTGACCGCTATGTTTTTAAAAATCTACCCACTAAAAAAAAAAAAATCACCCTTTGCCACGTTTATTGAGTACAAAATGACATCCTTCACATTTCTTTTGCTTTCATAGTCTTTTTTTTTTTAACTCTCAGTAATATAAAACTACAGCGAACCAGTGACAGGCGGAGGAGAGATCCTATAGATACATGGCTTTTAATAAGAGGAAAAGGTTAACTTATAAAACGAAGACGGGGACAAGGGGGGGGGGGCATCCTTGGCTTGTTTAATCATATCAATCTATCTGTGTATGTGTGTGTGTGTGTGTGTGTGTGTGTGTGTGTGTGTGTGTGTCGTCTAGAGTTCAGGTGATATGTCTGGGAGAGATAATACTGGCGATTTTGTCCTGAGGCTGCAAATACTTAATAATAAGTAGGGGGGGAGGGGGGGGTTAGATCATCATTTTAAACCAATACTTTGACATGCCAAAAAAATACTTAAAAATAAGTATATATATCAGAATTTACACCATCACTGGACACCGAACTCTAAAAGACAGAACGATGAAATAACGTTTGCAGCTCTTTTGTGTGTTTTTCGTAGTTTTTACACTGAAAGATTTTGGATGTTTTTCAGCAGTTAGTTAGTTAATGAATGAAACAAATACATTTAATTTACAATTTATTGGTATTATTAAACTATTAGAAAAAAAACATAAAAATTTTGACTAGAAATGTTACAATTATGTCTATAACATCATTCAATTATAAATTATTTAAGGAAGTTTTAAATAAATTTGCAACATACTTTGTAAAATTGTACTTTTTGTTGTTTTATTTACTGTCTTCCTATTATATTTAATCTAAAATCTTAAGTGTTTCTGATTTGTGATCAGTTAAATCAATAATTTAAAACAAAATTTTGGCTGTAAGCCACAGTAACAGGCGAACTACAACAAAACAGAATTTGGAGTTAAGGTATTTTATTTAAGGAAGTTTTAAATAAATTTGCAACATACTTTGGAAAAATTGTATTTTTTGTTGTTTTATTTACTGTCTTCCTATTATATTTAATCTCAAAATCTTCAATGTTTCTGATTTGTGATCAGTTAAATCCATTAAATTATTTTAAAACTAAATTTTGGCTGTAAACCACAGTAACAGGCAAACTACAACAAAACAGAATTTGGAGTTAAGAGAAAAAAAAAAGTGCAAAATTGTGATTGTAATCGTATTTTTTAACAAAAGCCTTGCAGGCAGCCGGTATATCAGTGTAACTCTAGTGTGTACAGCATGTACAGTACAGTATGTGTGCGTTTGTGTCCGTGGGTCAGGTGTGTTAAGGTGTCGGGGGTCGGGGGGGGGGGTTTAAGGTAAAGTGCGCTCCATCAGTGACAGAGTCCTAACCATTACTCACTCAAAACAGTCCGAGTCGCCACGGCTACGTCTTCCCTTTCTGTCTCTACAGCACCCTCTCTTGGCTCGTCAACATATTACAATTTATATACACGCATAAATAATAATAATAATAAAAAAAAAAGACTGATCCACTGAGAATCAATGTGTTTGCTTTCATTTTTTTTTTCTGTTTCGTTAAGGGATATCCTGCCGAATATATAGTTTATATATACAATCCCTGTCGTCTGTTGTAGTCTCCTGCCCCAGATGCAGAGCTGCCCTTGCTACCGCCTGAAGCTGTTTAAATATATACTTGTATATGATCTATTTTTTTTTTTTTTTAAAACCTTCAAAACACCTTATCCCTGTCACACAAAAGCCACAAAGGTTACAGATTGCTTATATACATGGTACCTCACGATTCTCCCCTTTGAACATCAGCTATCTATTCAAAACGTGATTCGCTTCACAAAAATAAAGTCAGCTGTGTGCATCGCAGGTGTGTGTTCAAGGATGAAATTGAAGAATGAACATTTGCCCAAATCACTTAGTTAAAAAAAATGACCAGTTGAGGTAACAAACCCGTATACACGCACACACATAAACACCACACACACACACACACACACGCCTTTCTCAGCATCTGCAGTTGACACAATGTGGGCAAAACTAGAGAGTATCTGCGTCATGTGTCGTTGAGCCGTTGCAGCTCATCCCTGATTCAAAGAAAAGCAGTCTTTTTACCTCGGCAACAAATCATGTTCCTCGTTTTTTACAGCTAGTCTGCAAGGTTCAGATTAAATAAAGACCCCGGGGGTCTTCAGTCTTGTATGTGGGGGGGGGGGCCAAAGCGCCAGCGTGTTGACACGGCCGCTGGTTCGGCTGGGGAGGGAGGCAAGTTTTTCATTTTTTTTTTAGTGTCTTAATATTCAAAACTGAAACGAATCCAAACTCTTAAGAGATCAACAGTCAAGACAGACGGACAAAAAAACGTCACGCTTTTAAAAAGGGGCGAAAACGGCCCCCAGGCTCTTAGAAAAAGAAACAAGAATCTAGAGCGATTAGCAAGACAACCGTGTTCGGGCTGATGTGTACAAAGATGTGGACTCATTTGGTGCCACTGGTTTAATACAGCGCAGTGGTGTTTCAACCAAAAAAACCTACTGTGGATAAACAGACAGAGGACATGATGAGGGAGGAGGGGGGGGGTGTGGACAATACCACCAGCCGCTAACCAAATGCAGGGCATGCTGGGAAACAAAAGGCTGGTATGTTTGTCTGCTCTGCCAGCGACGTGTGAACGTGAAATAGTTCCAAGTGGCTAAATTTAGGGATTTATTAGCCACTGTAGCCTTCAGACCATTTCTCAGATTAAAAACTAACTTCTATTCAAATACAGCTGAATAAAGTCCAACGTTGTAATCGTTTTGACAAATAATCCCTGGTTTGGTGGCTCAACCCCTCAAGGTTTTATATGTGTGTGTGTGTGTGTGTGTGTGTGTGAGTGAAAGTACATTAGAGTTCAAATGTGTATGCACATTGACATACAAGTGCGCTTCAGTGTCCACACGTGCGACATGTTAGCATGCTTGTGTCTGTATGTGTGTGTGTGTGTGGTCAGTTTCCTGTTTGGACGGTAGGTTACTGGGTCGATGGTGTGTGTGTGTGTATGTGTGTGTGTGTATGCGCAGGGAAAGAGATCAGGGGAGTCGGGGCTGGTGGGGGCATGTACACAAGCCACAAGTACACATCTCCATTTCCATCCTACATCTGTCCGTCCGTCTATCCCTCTCCGGTTATCTCTTTATGTCACCCAGGTGTCCAGTCTCATTCTCTTGACGTTGGTCCCGTCCTGCTCCTGGGGTTCGGCCGAAGAGGGCCGCAGGAGGACCATGGCGGGCTGTTGGGTGCCCGCCTGGTGGTGGAACTCTTGACCCCCGCCTCGACCCTGACCGTCGTCCCGGTCGCTGCCTTCGTACGAGCTGCCGTTGCTGCTCAGGCTGTCGACGGGCGAGCGGCCTTGGCCTCCCACTTCCAGGCGCAGGGTACCGGGGTAGGCGACTGACACCAGACCTTGGCCCTGGATCTGACCCTGGCCCCCTCCGCCTCCGCCTCCCCCGCCGCTGGTGGAGCTGGGAGTGCTGCGGTCGCGGTTCGGTGAGACGGGTTCAGACTTGATGTTGACGTTGGGGTTCGTGTTGACTGTCAGTGCTGCGCCCTGAGGTATGTGGCCCACCGGCCTGGAGAGATGGATGAAGAGATAGAAAGATGGAAGGAGAAGAAAGAGAAACAAAAAGAGTGAGATTACCGAAAATTATAGTTTCACCCTGTATTATCTTTGGAGGTTAAATCAGAGCTTCATTAGACAACAGTTTGCAGCTGAAACATACAGTACAGCCAATATTGAAAAAAAGAAAAGACTGGCCAATGAATGCATCACAGTATGCAAATTAACTTTCACTAGGGTAAGCTAGCCATTTTTTTTAAAGACTAATACCTAAGACACTGTACGACAATGCTATAAACCAGGACTTCAGCACACAGGGAAGGAAAAGGGAAACACACAAAAACAATCAGGACTACATGTGAGGCCACATAAAAGCAAACAGTCCAGAAGCCATGCAGCCCAAACATCCTCGCATTTTCAATTTTTAGTCCGCAAAAGTTTGCATTGCAAAATCACAAGCAAACCCGAGGCTCACGAGGAGGTTGTTTAGGTAATGATTCAAACTGTCAGATTAGAGATTTCTATGGCGACCGTCCCTGTAAGTTACCTTCTCTGACCTTTAGCTCAATGTGAGCACAGCTACACATCAGGACAAACCGCTGGCTGCTACATATCAACATCTGTCCGCTCCCTCTGCCTGTAATGACCCTTTAAAACACTTTGCATTTTGGGATTTTTTGGCAATTTTATCAACAGTTCTGCTTGTAGAGGATCAAAACTTTCTTAGTTGATAATATTCGGTGCCCTCTGAGTCTTAATATTCTCACCTACTCAAATGAAGTCCTTCATTAGACAGGACTTCTTTTCCTGATGCTTAAAAGAAAAACCTCTTTATGTTGCTGCTTGTAACAGACTGAGAACTAAAAGCATTGCATCAGAGCTGTCACTGACAAAAAACTTGTCTAATTAATATTAACCTGATTATAAAAAAACCAACATAAGAGTTGGTGATTGCTCTTCCTTTCTCTCATTTTCCCCCGTCCTGATCGTAATTTCCATATTATCTTTCACTTCTGCTTTCCTGCGCTGTCAGAGACCTCGTCATTCACAAACTCTTACATCATCTCCTCTCTCCAGTCATCTTTATGCCCACGCTCCAGGAACCAGTCGTCGGATGCTGCCGTTAATATCTTTGTGATCTTGTCATTCTGTCGCGCTACCCACTTCCTCCCCATTCACCGCTAAGACCTGTAGACTGTTCTGGCGCTGCTCCAACAGCTCAGCGGTCTGCGGTTGTGATGGCGTGTGGCTACAGATACTGATGTGATGATGAAATACGTCAAAGGGACGCCAGCCTGAGTAATACATTCATGAGTTTAAAGGCCGTAACAGGCGTCAAAACACTGCACGGAGGTTTATAATGCTATGCAGAAGGGACTTTTACAACTTTGGAAAGATATCATGGCGAGACGGCGACGATGGGTTTATCCTCCGTCTCCATCGCTGCGAGGTAAACAGTAGAATTACACCATTCACAGCGGAGAGTAATGTAGCAGGAATGTGCACTTTGACATGTTTAACTGGCCGAAGCAGCGCTGGATGATGATGAATTGTGTTGAGATAAAAGTTGAGTCTGGTTCAACGCTGTTGCCGGAGACTTGATGAAGGTCTGTGGAGGGGATTCAGACTTCGCTAGCTTTGAACATAAATGGAGTCTAATCACTAAAGTCTGTATCTGTTGCTACCTCATTAAGCACCGTTATACATTTCCAACTGATCTCTCCTTATTAGGACGAGATGCACAGTTATACCGATGACACCTGCTTATAAAAATACAATCAAACTGCATCCAGCTTTTGATTAAACTGCTCTAAACACGATTTCATCGCACATGACCTGAGATGCTCGGGACAAACTCATGTGCCAGGAAGCTTACGTCTCTGTCAAGTGTCTGTGCTTCCACCTGCCACAACTCTTTGATCAGCCTCCTCCTCCTCCTCCTCTTCCTCCTCCGCTGGCTGGAGGCTGAGTCGTACCTGTCACTGAGGCTGACACAGGCTGTTGACGCTGCACTGTGGTTCACTCCTTTGACGTTGTCGACAGGATTTTTTTTTTTTGGGGATAGCGCTCGTTCTCTCTCTCTCTCTCTCCCTCTCTCTCTCTCTCCGCCAGCTTTACACGGTCGATCTGAATTTGAAGCTCCCAATTACTGCGTTTCGCCCCACGGGTGTGTTCTAATATGTCATACCATGAGCCATCTGCAGCGCTGTATCTCTAATATTCCCTCAATTACTGGCAGACTGAGAGGGGAATTTAAGATAGCGCTCCTCCAGGCGATCTGGGTCTGCGACGCTCAAATGTGCTCGCTGTCTTCCTCCCTCCGTCTTGACACACACACTTAAACTCATGCACTCTTGCTGTCTTACATACAAATGTGCCTTCCCTCCTATAGTCTCTCTCTCTCTCTCTCTCTCTCACACACACACACACAAACACAGAAATCCCCCAGTGGTGGCGAGGTTCAGTCGGTCTCTCGCCATGCTCGCCACTTCATCAAACCTGTGCATCGTGGCTCGAGGGCCGGCACAGGTAGATGGATCGCGGTGCCACGGTGGTGGGTGTGTGTGTGTGTGTGGGGGGGGGTTTGCTGTTGCTATGGCGAGTGAAAACGGCCGAGTCAGCGGGCCGGTGACAGTGATGAAGGCGAGAGCGGCAGGCTACCCCCTCAGTGCTAACAACACAGCGAGCACAGCCAGAAGCAGACACTTGGTTACAGTGCTGTGTGGTGAGCTGCAGCCGTGTTTCCCAAAATGCTTTGCTTTTCTGAGGATCAACACGCTTCCAATTAACTCAGATTTCTCTAATTGTATTACTGAAGTAGTCATTATCATATCAGTGCGCTCTGAGTAACAGTCAGTACTGTTTGCAGTTAAGACAAAAATTTTGTTTTGTATTTGCATCATTGGATATTTAAAGGGGCGTTACGCCAATATTACACATGCTGTAAAGGTTTATTAGTCATGGGGGACGGATGGATAAATGGATACTTTATTTATCCCAAAGGGAAATTAAAATGCCACAATTATATACAGGTATTATGTTTTCTGTGGCTCTGAAGGACCTTTATCAAACAACCCAAGTGATGTCACAGTGATGTCATCAGGGTTATCTTAGCTTTGGCTTCTTAGACTTTACTACTATAACAGAAAGTCTGCGTTAGAAATTGGGAGCATTAAATGTGAAAGACGTAGGCGGGGAGGGGAACAAAGAGATACTATTGGTTGCAATAGTTCAAACATTCTTTTTTAAAAACTTCCCCTCAACTTTATGGAAGTGTAAAGTTAAATCACAGGATTATCCCTTTAATTCTAATAGTTTGATGTTTTTTCCTTTTAGTTCTTGTTCAAAATATCCTGATTGCAGCCTGCTTGGATACTGCTCTCCATATAATATGATAAATGGAAAACATAGGAGCAGAGGGCTCTAAATAACTGTACAACATGATATCTTATGACTATGACTCATATTTTATAGTCAAGTTCCTCACTAAGGAACTGCTGAAGATCCGGTTTTTAAAAGTTCACACTTCTGGCCGAATAAAGCTTTCAAACATATTGTTTTAATGTTGGTGTGTATGTGTAGGTGTCATTTAACCTTTAAACACCCACTGATCCTCCTGTGAGACACTAGTACTATGTTCAACTTTCACAGATGTAAAAATGATCATGTAGAAATGTCTTTGTGGTCATTGTGGTACAAAAAGAAGGTTTAAATTTGAAAAATATGACGTCTCTCCACCTTTAAAGCTTTCTGGCAATAAAGTTATAAATGCTGGAAAACTTTATGTCCAAATTTATGCAATATTTAGGTTCTCTTTAACATGTTTAGTTACGTTTTGTCTTTCTATTTCTTTGTATTTAAGTAATTGAGACTTTTCATTTGTGGTATCCGACAAAAATACAACAGAACAAAGCAGGTGTGTTGTCATAACTGCCCCCAAAGCAATAATATCTCTATATTCATTTCAGTAGCAGTTAAAAGTTTTGAAAGTGAGCTGAGGATCCTCTGTGCAGCAGATATTTTGGGAAAGCGGCGTGCTGTAGCTGTGTGGCTGAAGTGTAGAGAGTACAGTACCAGCAGAGGCCCTCCTCCCTGCCAAAGAGCAAGTTGGACTGAGAGGCCAGGCTGTGGAGGGAGGTGGAAAAAAAAAGAGACAGGCAAGTTTAGAAAAGCTAAAACAGCAGGAAAACAGTGGGACGGAGGCCAGGCATGGTCAGTCCAGACATGGTTACTACAAAAAAAAAACTAAACAAAATGAATAAAAAAAAAACCGTCTCAACAGCTGCTTCAGTCACACTGAGATGTTGTTAGAGAGCTGGGCACGGCAGCCGGCGCACACACACATCTGATAGTCGTCCACATGCAATGAATTTTTTACAATCGCTTCCAATAATCTAGAAGTCACTGACTTTTCCTAAAATGGGATCGAGCCTCAGTAGAGATGATCATTAAAGGAATATACCTTCAATTCTCACAGAGTGTGTTTCAGACAGGCTGCTTGGTTCTTCTATAGATTACTATATGACTTATTGTTGCTGCTGTTTGACTTTTTTGGATGTTAATTTGGATTTTTAGCCTTTTTACTTTGCAACCTCTGAGCCTTTATGTCCTCAAACAAACTAGACATGATTTAAGTCTTTTATTTTGGAATTTACAGAAACTTCTGTTATCATCTGCTTTTAAAGATCCAACATGTTGGGTCAGCCTGGTAATGATAACTATTATTAGATTAGTTTTGCAGTAACTGGTGACCAACTCATCTCACTGTAAAGACTGAACGTGTCATCAGTTTGTTGCTAAATAAAGCTCATGTATTATTTTTATCTTTGACGTCGAACCCTCTGCTGGTTCCTGATCTGTAATAAAACACTGATTCCTCCGGGGAGGTTTTTACTGAACAGCCTCTGATAAACATGTGTGCATTGTGCCCTGCAGACAACACACTGTGTCCTGTAAGCTATTCAGCAATGTGTGCACTGTCTGCAAGTGGGTTTTTTTTTTCCTTAAACCACAACTGAGAGAGAGAGAGAGAGAGAGAGCTGAGAGGGAGGGGAGACAGAGAGCAAAAAGAGACAGAAGAAGAAACACAGACAAGTTGTGTTTTTGTGGGCGATAAACAAGAACAAAGTGAGACGAAGCAGCACGAGGAAGAATTATCAGCTTCCGACCGACAACGCTGATGCACATTCACACAACATCCCTGAAAAGTTTTTTTCCTCCTGAAGCGTCCCGACTGCCGATAACACATTGACTCAGTGAAGAAACAAACAATGACAAACACATCCTGCGACAAATAACCGCCATCCAGAGAGCGATTCTGTATAAACTGGCAAAACAAGCTGCAGACGAGGCTCTGCGGGGAGGAGGAGGTTTAGGGGGCAGACTTGACATTAACATTTAGATTGGAGGAGTGAGGAGGAAAAAAAAACCAGAGTCAACAGGTGTTTGCCGAATTAAACCAAGACCTGACAAAAGAGCAGGAAATAAGTGGAAAGACGGGAAGTAGTGAAAGAGGAATGATTAAAAAAAAAAAAAAAGTGGGGATGGGAGAGGGTAAGATGACAGAAATCATTTCCTCATGGAGCCTGAGGCGAGGAAAAAATGTGGACGGCAGCGAAGGCGAGGCTCAAAGCCAAGCTGTCAATCACGGTTTGATTGGAAGGGGTTTGTTTGTTCGCGCTGTGATGAAATCAAAAAACAAACTGGTGCAGTCTGGGCTGCAGAAGCGTCCACGTCTGCCCGTGCTGTCCTAGGACGGCACGATTTTCCGTTCTGCCCGAGAGAGAGAGAGAGAGAGAACAGTTTGGTGTGTTGGGAAAGCTTCCCACATTTCTGTGGTGCTCGCTATGTTTTCAGTGACAGCCGTTCTGTCTCTCTGATCCCACAAACAACAGACTAAACCTGCCTGGTATTATAATGCCAAACCTGAAGGTGCTTGAAACGGAGCCACAATCAACATCTGGGCTGCATGATTATGGATGAGCTGAAAATCCTGCTTATTTAGTAAAAAAATAAAATCATGATTATTGTTCTCAGTGTTTTTTTAAAGAACGTCTCGGCTATTTTAAAGCACAACAAGAATGAAATCTTTCAGGAGTTGAAGCATCCAGACACCTGCACTCTATTTAGACTCTATTTAGACAGGATTGATTTGTCTCATGCACCTGTTATTAACACTTAATGATTGACTACAGCATGGAAAAATATAGAAACTGTAATAGATGCTACTTGTGATGTTTCAGCCTGTAATTTAGTGCTGAAACATGAGTCCATTTACAGATTAGTGAGTTGACAGAATAATAAGTGTTTGCAAAAATGCCAGACATTCACTGGCTCCTACTTTTCTCTTCTGCTTTAAATCATTAGAAACTGAAACTAGTTGTGTTTTAGACACAAAACAAGCGATTTAAAGAAGTTATTTAGGCTCTAGGAACTTTTGGATTGGCTTTTTTCACTATTTTTTTGTAGAAAGGTATAGCTTAAAGGATAAATAGATGAATTTATAATGAAAATAATCACTAGTTGCAGTCTACAGTAGCTGCTGTGATGTGAAAGAGTTACAGCTAACACTCTTCAGGGAGAGTGAGAGTCTCCGAGTGGTTTAAATGATCTGTTTGCTGAAGGATTTTACACAACCTGGAACGCCATTTGTTAACATTTACAAGGCGATATGAAGAGTTCTGCTGCGCGCGAGCTGTCGCTGAGTGTTAACTATACGAAAGATGCTCAACCGACTGGAGTCACAGCTGCTCAATACAATAAACAACCTATTATCATATTTTCATGGACAATTTTCAGCTTGTCAGACAGAGAAACAAATAACAGTCTCTCTTCTGACAGCTGACATTATTGAAGTGTTTTTTTTTTTTTTTAAAAACACATTTCTGTCATTTTTAATCTTTTGGTGATAGTCTGAGCAGCTGTGCGGTCTGTACAATTAACTCTACGCTGAGATATATACTGTGTTTGTAGCAGAGATTGTTCTGAACAATAGGATATCAGCACTGAGAGGGTTTCAAATTGTTAAATGCTAATTTCAGATTGTTACAGGCTGTTAAACGATTATCAAACTCCACTAAATTACAAACTGCATATCGTTTAATGTCATCTATCTAAATAAGTGCCTTTGACAGCTGCTCTACGTCTAAATTATTCTTTTTAGTCATGCTACTGTAGGCGTTTGAGGCCAACATGTATCTAAGGAATTGAAGCTTATGTCTGACTGTCAGCTTAGAGTGACAGCTAAATGGTTGGAAAGTAAAATTTTAATGCAGTAAGCATGTCGGTGGCACACAGCTGTGCCGTCGGTTCAGCGTTCGGGACTGAAAGCAGCATCCAGAGACTCCTTTCATTTGAGAAACCTTTAGCGAGACACTGCCGCTGTCACGCTGGAGTGTCTTCTTCTTTGTTCGTGACACTTACAAAGAGCTTCAGATCTAAGCTTTAGGTGGCATGAAAACTCCTACAACCGCCGCGAGTCGACTGATATTCTTGGAAAAAAATAGTGCGTTCGCGGACCTGAAAGAGCAGCGACGTTACAGACACACAGCAAAGCAACAACAGGCATCACATCCAACATACAGATGGAAAGAAAAAGAAATAGTTTGATATTATATTTGTCATATAAATGCATCTACTCTGGAATTTCTTTGGGGTTATTTTGTTATTTTGAATCATAACCGAGCCTGTGAGTGGGATAAAAAAAACTTGACAGATAAAAAAAAAAGGCATGACAGAGCTGCGCAGCGCTAGATGCTATCATGTCATTCACCTCAGGTTAGCAGCAATATTGGAGATGCAGTTAACCATCTCCGCATTCTGTTTCTCTGCACCCCACATGCTGTGGAGAAAAAGGAGGGGGGGAGGAAGGGGGGGGGGGACAAAACAAGAGGCAAGTTACAAGCCGCTCCCCCGGTCGACAGGTTAGCCTAAACACAGCCAGACTGCTCACATACAAAGACATCGCGATAATGGCTAAACTGTGGTTATATTCTAGCATCAGCAGGCTACTGCATGTTTAGACTCATGGTTGATAAAATAATTTGGTCAAATATCACTTTTAGAGATTTGTATGTATGAGCTAACAAAGTCTAGACAAAATCATGATACCACAAAAATGCAGATAAATGTGGGTCATTAGCAATTATCTGAATTTATCAGCTAGAAAACAGTTCTGGCAATCAATACTTTGATATGTGAGCTTTCAAATGATGATGTCTGAACTGCATAAAAAAACTGTAGAAAAAAATTCCCCAAACAAAATGATTTGTCAGAAGGAAAAATTTAAATATCATGAACACATTATGCCAACAGAAAAACTGCATTGGTGTGAAAAAAAAAAAAAAAAAAGGCAGCGGAAGAGCAGTGTTCACAAATTAAAGCTGACAAATGCTGCTAATTGGCATTCAGACTCATCTGACCCACATTTGTAGCTAGCTGTAGTTTCAGGGGTGATTTAGTAACTTCAAAGTTCACATCCTTTTTCCCGGAAATGTTTTCATTATTTCTCCTGTTCCCTGTGCAGACTGACTGCAGCTGCCTCCAGTTTTAATGTAACTAGATAGAATATGAAAGTTGGGAAGTGGAAGATGACATTGTGTTGTTGGGAGAAAAAAAAAAAAAAACAGCCCTAAAGTCTGTGTGACTCAAAATACTTCAGGATGCTTCGGGAGTTTATTTGTGTGAACTTGAGTCGACAAATAACCCAGCATGCATCCAGAGGTGATAGCGGAGAATCTGAGTCACAGCTGTTATAATCTCCATCCTACTGTTGTTGTTCCGCTGATAAAGTTTTTGCAAAACTGATGCAAATGTCATCATTCAGATTTCTAATATGTCTCACTGATAAACGTCCATCGTCATCCCAAAGAGGCAGTTTCACCTCTGCATGCCCTTCTGTTAATGACCTGATGTCTCCAGTGTTTTAAACATGAGATATATTAACTTTTCTTCAGATAAATGTAGATTTTTCTGTCTAGAGCGACCAGAGGGGCACTTGAGTCAGCTGACTGAAGCTGTCGGGTAAAAGACCATCACACCTTTATTAACTAGCTACCAAACAAGAAAGGTACAAATGTTCTTCCAGCTTTCAAATCCTGTGCATCTGTGTGGCTGATAACACAGCTAGCAGCCTAGCCTCACTACCAGGAGCTTAATCAGAGTGGGACTCCAGTGGGAGTCGGAGCTGATCGGAGGGGGGCGGGGGGGCGGGGGGGCGGAGGGGGGGGAATATCTAGGTCACCATAAAGATGAATCAACCGCAGCTGGGGTGATGCTTCATATGGGAGACGTGCTCCTAGTATCTTATGTACCTGTATTACTGCTGTTGTATAGAATCAGCTAACATGCATGGCGCTGGTCTGATGTGTAAGGGCAAAGGTCAAAGGTCAGCCGTGTTGACACAGCTGAGATGAAACTGCTGAATCGATCTCATTTGATGAGTTTCGTTAAAAGGAAGAAAAAAAAAAAAAGGAGCTTACACCAAGTTACTGAGCGACGCCAAGCTCAGCTGCTGGGTCTGTTGCTGTTGTTGCTGCTGCTGCTGCTGTTGCTGGGTGACTGCCGGTTGCTGTTGCTGTTGCCAGGCAGCCATGTTGCCAGGCACCAGCCCCGGTGGTGTGAACGTCTGGAGCGCTGTGAGATCTGCACTCGTCAGCTGGTACTCTGAGATTAAGGGATGGAGAGAGAGAGAGACACACACAGGGAGAAAAGGAGGAGGAGGTGGAGAGGAGGAGGAGGAGGGGGATTGTTTTACATCATACAACTTTCTGGAGCATCAATATTAATCAGGGCTAATCCATATTAATGGAGACCTTTGAAGTGGAATCATTCCAGAAGCTCTCACACAATGAACAAAGTGAATATTCATAGCGGTTTGTGGCATCACACTGTGAGCTTTTTCCAGTTTTTCCACATGACAATTAAGATTTCCATGACATAATGCAGACTATATCTTTTACTTCACTTGATGTTTTATCTTTTCTGGTTTTAAAAACACTCTGTCCGGTCGGATGTACGGTGGCGGTGCCTTCACTGCCCTGATGTAAACAGACAGAGACAGTCTGTGTGGCTAAAATGACCCGTCTCGCTGCGGGGCTGCTGTCGCCGTCTTACCGGTATTGTAGGCCGTCTGCATGCCGGAGAAGGGCGCTAGGAGACTGGGTGTTGCCACGGAGACCACTGGTGTGGTGAGCGACTGCGCCACCTGGGAGCCGCCTAGCCGCTGGGCGTTCTGGGAAGACAGAAACACGGACGGAGGAAGTTGAACATTCGGACACTGGGAGTGGGATTACTGCTACAGTGGTTTCCAATATGAGGTGTGCGGGCCTTTAGGGAGCCAGAGGAAGGTTCTAGGGGGTCCATTGGTTGTTGCTTCTATTATCTGCATCACCTCTCTGCACAGTGTTAACATTCATGCTAAAAGTATTTGTTTTTTTTGCAATTTCCCCAAAAGACACTTTAGCACTTATGTGATTTTATCTAAAAAAGGTTTTGGTGTCAAGATGTGGAGACAGCTCTGGTTTACATACGACAGGGTTTGAAAAGTCTGTAATTCTTTGGCAAAAGATGCTTAAACATCCATCTAAGATTTACAACCAAACCCTTTGTTTCTTGGATTTTTTTTTTGGGTCCAGTGTCGTGAGAAAACCTGGTCCGGTTCCACAAGGAATCGTGTCTTTTTCTCCTTATAAGGGCGTGAGTGTAGGAGTTCACGGCACATGACTTCATCCATTTTTCAAAAGCAATAATGATAATGGTTAGCATGTGCTTTCCACTGTACAGCAGAGTGGATGCAGAGACCTTGTAATGTGACTGTGAACAATTTTAATTACACTATTACTACTGAAATATTTCACAATAAACACAGCTTGTTCTACTTCTAGTTGAAAAGCAAAACAAATACATTATCCGGATATGTAATCCTGCCCTCAGGTTTACGGAGGTAAAGTGCAGCGACTATGATTAACTATCAATCAGTTCTCCTGACACTTTTGAAGTTTAATTGGCAGACTAAATAAAGAAAAAAATACTCCAAAACAAATCCAAGTGAGCCCTGATAAGTCTGATATAATAAACAGTTACAGTACTTCACTTCGCCCTTAACGAGGCGGCGTGAGATGTTTTATTCATCGTGCCACAAGACAAGAAACGTTTGTGCTCCGGTGTGAGAAAAAAAAAAAACTCCAAGCACCTCATTCTCCTCTTTTCTTGGAGGCGTTTAACTTTTCTGTGACACTTTAACATCGGCGTGCAAAAGATGAGAAGTGTCTCGCATCTCGAGGTGGCGTTGGCACGGCAACGCTGTCGCCGGGGCTAGGGCGCTCGTGTTATGTAGCGTCACGGTGGATGGAAGGTGTTATGAGAGGCATTCGCTGTGCCGGAGAATCATGCTCACAGGAACGCATGCATCGACAAGGCTGGCGAGGAGAGATGAGCTGAGGGATGAGTGTGTGTGTGTGTGTGTGTGTGTGTGTGTGTGTGTGTGTGAGAGAGAGAGAGAGAGAGAGAGAGAGAGAGAGAGGGGATGTGTTTGTATTGAAAAGGTATGTGTGTGCAGGGAGGTATGCCAGGAATGAATACACACTGTGAGGTGTGTGTTTGTTCAGAGGTGTGTGTGTATATTTATGCAGAGAAATATGCATGAACACATGTCAGCATGCGTGTGTGTGTGTGTGTGTGTGTGTGTGTGTGTGTGTGTGTGTGTGTGTGTGAAGGACTGAAGAGGTCAGCCTGTTGGACTCCCATCATGCCCGTCTGTGTTCCAGGTTGGAGACTTGTGATTGTTCCTCACTCTGATCCTCAGAGCATCAAAACTCAGATGAAACCAAACATGCACATGCTGAGCAGCGTTCACACACAGCCGAGAGTCAGCTGGTTGCTCCGGTTCCTTCAGTGTTTACAGCACAAATCCCACTTTAATCTGGGCTCTATTGTACCAAGAATCTATCAAGATTATCTGTTTTTGTGAGTTTACTTTTTGAAAATGATTTCTGAGATGTTTTTACGCCACAAAAATGCAACATTTCGACTGTGTTCTGCTTCTAAAACAAAGCTGGTAAAAACCCGACGGAAGGTTTTATCTTAACTTTCAAAATCTAAATATTCACGTGAAAAGGACTCAAGCATAGTGTCTTAAGAAAAGGAAACACCATGAAGCAAACTCTTTGTTACAAAATAAAACAGTAATGGATTTAAATATATGAGTCAGAAGATTTATAAAGTTTCCACCAGTCGTACAGTAGGAGGAGTCATTTACTAGCTTATACAACATAAGAGGTCGATACTAATGGTTGAAGGTCTGACTGCCGACTAATGAAATAAAATGACGCAGCATTTTGAGAGTCTTGCTGTCAATCCGCTGTCAGCAGTCTTATTTCATTGTACAGGCTTATTTATGAAATATTCAAGCTGTGGCTGTCTGGCACTTCCTCATTTATTTTTTATTCTTCTGGGATTTTTTTGGCTCACATCTTCATTTTTTTTTGTGTGACTTAAATCTGACTGGAGATGTGCGAGTCTCCATCAAGCTTTGAAATAAAAAAAAAAACATCTGATTCGGGGTGAAATTGTGGGAAATTTCCTGCTGAAACCAGTTAAAAAAATCTGTCATGAACCGAAGCGACCAGGTGAAACGTCGCACTTTTTGTGCGTTGCTCTAAGTTCACTGTGTGCTCTAACTGTGGGGGCTCCACGTCTACTGTCGTCATAGCGCCGCTGCCGCTGAGTCAACCCCCTCCCCTGCACCCCCACACCCCCCCCGATGGGATACGTTCTCTGACGGTGTCACACTCATGCTCGGTGAGATCACACCACATCCATGAGGCTAAAAGTCTGAAAGTACTATTCACCTCACTCACCAACTCCAGCTCTTCCTCTGTCTGCACGGCGGTGGGGGGGGGCGGGGGGGTGGAGGAGGAGGAGGGGGGGTAAAGAACAGAGGACTGTTACGTTTCTACAACAACTAACTGCAGTCAAAATATGAAAACACATGAAAATGAGATTAATCCTCGTGTCTGCTTCTCTCTAGTTTTTTCCAGCGGTGTTTCGCCGCTCGGCACGAAAACTTTAATTCCTTCAGTCTCAAAGTCAAACCTCCACCTAACTGATCGATGTCTGGCTGCAGCAGACTGATTGAATCCGGATGTTCGGTTGCACAACACAGAGGAGGAACGTTCACTTCACTACAACATGCCCGAGAAGTCTGCCCAGACTTTCTGTTTAAAGGGTTCTGTCTGTAAAAACATACCGTATATTAACTAACTACTGTTTTATTATCAATTAATATGGTAATTATGTCCTCAATTAGTCATTTTGTCTATAAAATGTTCATGGTGATGTCTTCACATGTCTTGTTTTGTCTGATCAACAGTTTAAAATCCAAAGATATTCAGTTTATTATCATTTATGACAATAAAAAGATTTAAATTCTCACAGTTGAGACGCTGCAACAAGCAAACTTTTGGTATTTTGACTAAAACGAATATTTGATTATCAAAATATCTGACTCATGTTCTGTTGATCAACTAATCCATTAATCTTTGGAGCTCTGGAAGCTTTTAAAATGATTTTTTTGTTTGTTAAACTTGAGCTGATTATTTCTATCATGACACTTCTTTATGAAAAAAATAGGAAAATAGGAATAATAATGTGAATTTGATTTACATGTAACTCACAATCTAGAAATGATTTAAATTAATACAATTTCTGGAAATAAAAGCCATAATAAGAACATTTAAAGGTTTGGCAGTATGACACGTGTGCACTAGGTGAAGGTGATCCATCCAGTATTGGTACTGGGCCTCATGCAAGAACCGCTGGAATAAACAGATTTGTTCTTATATGACGTTCACATGATTTAAGAGAACTTTCTTTTCTTTTTTTTCTTGGGTTAGTTTTCCAGATCTGTAGAATAAGTCTCGTACTAATAATCTCCACAGAGGAAAAACACTCGTTTGACTGCAGATTTATAACGACTCAATCTGGATGAATTTGAAGTTAAAATATACATTTTAAATGATTAAAACATCATTTAAAATGTATATTTTGTTCAGTGTGATCATGGCTACTGATTTACTGAGAGGTTCGACAGGTTCTGCTTGTCGTGAATGTTTTGTTGTTACAACAATTTAACAGGAAACTTGTCACATCAGCTGCCTCAGGATCTTTATGATGGTGTGTTCAGATGAATAAACATGTTGTTACGAGCCTTTAATACAACAATGTTCTCATCACTAGACTACAACACTGGCTTGGTTTATCTGGGACAGTCTTGAAGTGCTTCATCTCCTACTTCAGTGTTTTGTTTCTGCTGGTGACCATGTTTCACCTCCTCGGTGTATCTCAGGAACAACCTGCTTCTTTTAAATCAACACATTTCTTTCAAAAAGGCTTTTGAATAATCTCTTTTAAATATTCTATTTAAAATCATTATTTTGCTTCTGAAAATGTTTTTTTTTTTTACCTTTTTTTATTCCCTCAATTTTGGAGAATTAGTCTGCATGTGTTTGTTTTTTCTTTTGTCCTTGTAAAGCACTTTGTAATCTCTGGTTTTGAAGTGCTTTATAAATAAAGCTTATTATAATTACTATGATTAATATTATTATTATTACACCTGACAGTGTTAAATCACCTGCGCTGGTATTTGTTTGTCACGCCTCCTCGGAAGGAATCATTTAACGGTCATTAGGAAGGAGGAACGATTACAGCCAGCAAAACCTGTTTCTACGTCTGACTGTTGTTTTAAGACACACGATGCTTTAGGAGAGTTTTCTGAACCCAACATGTAACACGAATAATCCTCATAACAGTAATAAGAATAAAAGATAGAAGGAAAAAAGGAAGTTTACTGTCTCTAACCTGCTTATCAAGACCTGATCTGACAAATCATTCAGCATTTTTAACCACGATCGGCTCAAATGAATCCTACAACTGCAGCATCGATCAGGTCTGAGACAGAAACCACCTGATTACTGATTTAACGTAAACTGAAACGCTTTTTCATCCCGTCCCCTGTGAGTTTTGTCCCCGTGTGGCTGCCGTAGTCGTGTTCTCCTCACCAGCTGCATGAGGCTCTTGCCGCTCTGCGAGGTGATGACCCTCAGGTCCGGCTTGCGGCTGTTGACCATCTGAGGGCTGGGCGGAGGCGGAGACTTAGCTGGGACTACTTTCCCCAGGCTGTTGCCGTTGGAGACGGAGAGGAGGCCCGGGGAGGCCCTGGCACTGATGTAGCCGTTAGCTGTGGAGAGAGAAACAGAAAAAGAGAGAGAGGAGAGAGATTTAGAGAAGTGTGTTTGTCTGTTTTCTACCTGTGAACTCATGACTGTCTGTGCTTGTTTTTTTTCCTGGATGTGTACACTCAGCTCTTTGTGTGTGTGTGTGTGTGTGTGTGTGTGTGTGTGTGTGTGTGTGTGTGTGTGTGTGTGTGTTCTCATTAGCGTGTTGGATCGCTCTGTCACACCACATGCTCCTCATCCTTTCTGCAGCTCAAACGGTTTTTTTTGGCGTCTCTGATTTTGTGCAGCTCCTCTACATCAAAACCTTGTCACGCTCCCTCCAGAACTATTTTATTTCCACACTCTCTCTCTCTCTCTCTCTCTCTCTCTCTCTCTCTCTCTCTCTCTCTCTCTCTCTCTCTCTCTCTCTCTCTCTCTCTCTCTCTCTCTCTCTCTCTCTCTCTCTCTCTCTCTCTCTCTCTCTCTCTCTCTCTCCTCTCTCTCTCTCTCTCTCTCTCTCTCTCTCTCTCTCTCTCTCTCTCTCTCTCTCTCTCTCTCGCTCTCTCTCTCTCTCTCTCTCTTTGCTCTTTTGTTTCAGTCGTCTCTGTGCTCAGTGAAAACAAACTCACACAAATGTCCCTGGACTCTTTCCATCTTACACTGCAAAAAAAATATCCTTAACAAGTCAGCTTTGACTGTTTGTGAGGCCGAAAATTCTTTCTTTCTTAAAACTTGTGAAAAATCCTCAAATGCAGTGAGATTATTTCAACATGTTTCCAATGTATCACATTCATTGTATGTATTTTGAGGTTGGGAACTACATTTCCCATGTGTCCTTGCCTGAACGCCTGTTTTATAAGCTCTGAGATTTGTCCAGATGAAGGTTTAAAGGCAGAAAGTTTGTTTTTTCTCTTTAAATACCTGCGTTAGACAAGCGTGCAGAGCCACGATCCCTCTCATGATCCGACTCAAAGACATGTTTCTAATCAGAGCTGCGACAATCAGTTGATTAAAACAGTCGATCAATAGGATTTGATAATCGATTCGTTCATCCTTTTAGTCATTTTTTAAGCAAAAATACTAAAGGATCGCTGGTTTCAGCTTCTCAGATGTGAAGATTTCATTCTCTTCTTTCTCACACTTGATAATAAACTTAATGTTTTGGATTTTGGACGGTTGGTCGGACGAAACGAGACATTTTTCACTATTTTCTGAAAGTTTACAGACAAAATTGATTAATTGAGAAAATAATCTCCAGATGAATTTAATAATTAAACTAACTGTTAGTCGCAGCTCGTCTTCCAGCACAGATTAGCTTTTCAAGAAGAGTGTCGGATTAATCCACACATGTGTCACTCTGGTGAGTATTTCTGGCAGCAGACGGTGATACTGAGCTAAAATAAACTACAGTGTGTGTTCATGGTAAAGAAGGAACACGTCACCCGGCGGCGGCAGCGGTGGCTCACTGACGACATCAACACAGTTCATTGTTGATTTGAGTCTTTTTATGAGGTTTATTGACACTTTTTTGTTGTTTTTTTTGCAGTGTATTGTATTTTATCCTCCTGGTTGCATTCCAGCAGCATGACAGGTCTCATTAGTGAACGTTACGTCTGCTGAACGCACCCTCCTTTAAACAACTGGTCACATTCCAGACTCCTAACATGCAACGCAACAGTTACTCTGTAAGACGCAACAACAATACACAATCAGTTGCAAAACACTACCTGTGTGTAGGTGTGTGTGTGTGTTTGCATATTTTGAATTAACGCCTGCTTTTAAAGGAAACTGATTGTTTCCTGTTAAGTTTTTAATCCATTTGTATCTTTTATACTTTAAGACTCGTGTTTTAATGCTCTCTGGATTAGTGTGTTTTCATTTATTGCTTTTTTCTTTCATGAAGCCGTTTTTTTAAAAATGTGGGGGATGTTGGGGGTGGGGGGGGGGTTCTGGGTGTCATGACTACAAGACTCCAGCAGACAGCAGCCTGTCCGTGCTGCTGGGGTTAAAAGACGAGTTCGACACAAACAGAGACTCAGTCAGAGTGTGTATGAAGGGGGGAGAGAGAGCAGAGCAGGGACTTTCCAAGCCCCTAACACACACACACACGCACACACACACACACACACACACACACACACACACACACACACACACACACACACACACACACACGGAGGCTGTATTCCCCATGGAAAGGAGGCGAAGTCAGGGTGTGTGTGTGTGTGTGTGTCTGTGTGTGATAGCAGATAGCAGCTCTCCATGACGCTGCCTCCAGACGACAGCGGCATGTGACTCTGCTTCATCTCAGTCACACACACACACACACACACACACACACACACACACACACACACACACACACAGCCCATATACAAACTGAACCTGACAACAACAACAACAACAACAACTGCAGATTACCTCTGCTATCAGCTCAAAGGGAGGGAAGCAGGGGAAGAAAGGCGGGATGGAGGAAAAGACAACACATGGGAGGGAAAATATAGATGAAGATTTAAGAGCGATGAGGTCGAAGAGCTGTGTTGAGAACACTTCGTTTTGAAGTTACTGTTTGTTCATTTTATTTTTTTTCCCTTAAACAGTAAAACAAGTCAGCCGTAATCCATAAACTAAAAAAAGAAAATCTGACGAAAAAAAAAAGAAAACAGCAGCGGAAGAAAGTCTGAAGTTAAAAACATTCAGATGAGAAGAAGAGAAACAGACAGAGGAGAGGGAGGAAAGGAAAGACAGAGAGGGAGGGAAAGACGAGGGTGGTAAAAATGGAGGATGGTAGAGGAGGGAGAGAGGAAGGAGAGAAGGAGGTAAGGGGAAGATTAAGTAGGTAGGGAAGGAAGGAAGGATGCAGAGAGGAGGTAGGGAAGGAAGAGAAGTAGGAAATGAGGCAGAGGTGGAGGAAGGAACAGAAAAAGAGAGGATTCAGAAGATCGAAAGGTAGGAGGCAAGGGGTGATAAAAAGAGGAAAGGATGGATAGGAGGAAGTAGGTCGGGGAAACGGTAGAAGAGGGTACTTGGGAAGGAAGAAATGGAAGGAGTAAGGGATGGAGAGGGGAAGGAAGGACAGAACAAAACATGACTGAGAAAGAAGGGAAGGAGGTAGGGAACAAAAGAGGAGGAGGGAGGAGACTAGGAAGAAGGGAAGGACAACACATGAGGTAGAGAAGGAGATAAGGATGGAGAGAGGAGGGAGGTAGAGAAAAAGGGAAAGACGTATGGAAAGAAGGAAAAGAAAGGAGGACATAAGAGGTATGGAAGGAGGGATGGAGAGAGGAGGGAGAGAAGGAGGTGTGTAGAGGCAAAGAGTTTATTTCCCAACAGGCATCTGACCAATGAGATCACTGACGCAGAGTGGACTCCCTGCATCGGGTGCTTCTGGGAAATCCTGCAACCCTACCTTTGTGTGTGTGTGTGTGTGTGTGTGTGTGTGTGTGTGTGCGTGTGTGTGCGTGTGTGTGCGTGTGTGCGTGTGTGTGCGTGTGTGTGCGTGTGTGCGTGTGTGTGTGTGCACTGAACACGTATGATGATGGAAATCTGCTGCTGGTTTTGTTGTGTTCGTGTCTGTGTGTAAAAGAAGAGGCTTAGGCGGCTTTGTGTTGACCCCGAGTTAATGACACACACACACACACACACACACACACACACACACACACACACACACACACACACACACACATCATGAACGTGAGTGTGATCATGTGACAGAAACGTCTTACAGGTGCCCTAAAGCCAACAACAACAAATCCCTGTAGAGAAAGCAGCCTGGAGTGCTGGCATCTGTGTGTGTGTGTGTGTGTTTACACTCTACTGTAACGGTTTCACAGGAATTCACAGATTATTTATGCATTTTTGTGTGTTCATGTGCACTAAAGTCATTTTTACTAAACCCTCACATGCATTCTTGTTAGAAAATCGGTGTGTAGATTAAGAGTCGGACAACAAAATACAGAACGCTGAGACACAGACATGAGAAATGGAACTCATGACGACGATGATGATGATGATGATGATGAAAGGTATTTAACGTTTTGCATGATGTGCGTTAACTGAACTGTCTGCCGTCTCGACTGTGGCCTGAAAACGGTCTGGAATCTACTCATGCGGATAGTTTTGGTTTTGTGCCTCCACCGCAAAACAACGGAAGTGAAGGAATTCTATTTGTGTTGCTCAGATAATCCAAAAAAAAATGATACTGATATATGAAACGTGTCCCCGGATAATCTACACATCTTTTCTTTGGAAGTGTTTTCTACTGAAGAAATAGTCCCTGTAGAAAACTGGAGACAATGAGGTCTAATGGATCATCTTGAGTAACTGGGATGCTGTTTTCTGGATAAATACGTTGACATTTATTAATGTTCAGCGCTGTGAAAACCATAAACAAAATCCCCCGAAATCCTCAAACATACTGATGAAGAAGAAGATGATGAATATCTGAAAAGTTAAGACAAATAAAACTAAAACTATCTACATGGAGAGATACCGCTGGTAGGAAGGGATTTTATGGGAGAAAGTTACTCTCAGATATTAAGGAGGATATTCTCAACTCGTATTTTCTTATTTTTAAGAAAATAAAGTTCTGCTTTTATTGTTTAAGAGACTTTAAAGTGCAAACTATGAAATGAATCTACTGAAGCTTGAAAACAATTATTAGATATTTGATGCCGAAGGACAATTAAAGTTTGTTATCAAATATTATATCTATGTGTTGACTCACTGTGAGATGACTGTGTTATGATATCACATGATCATACTCTTATTATGAAAGTGTGAGTGAGTCACAGAAACACATCGATGTGTCTGTGGCTTTATTTATGTATGTTGACTGTTTGTTTGTACTTTTTTTGTACCCTTTACATGTGCTCTCCTCTGTGTATGTGTGCACTTTTTAAGTGTGAGTCCCTTCCCTGTGTGTGTGTGTGTGTGTGTGTGTGTGTGTGTGTGTGTGTGTGTGTGTGTGTGTGTGTGTGTGTGTGATGTCTCCTATTACGCTAGGCTGGGCGTGGGAATGTGTGGAATGCCGGGTGACGTCAATGGTGACATTCCCGAAGCCCTGAGTCCCTGGACAACAGCTGAGAACGACAGATCCAAGAGAGGAGGAGGAGGGAGGGAGGGAGAGAGAGAGAGAGAGGGGAAGAAGGGAGGAGAGGAGGGGAGGGGGGAAAGAAGAAGAGGATGGAGGAGGGAGAAGAAGATAGGAGATAGGAGATGAAGGAGAAGGAGATGAGAGGATGAAAAGGGTTAGAAGGACGTAAGGAAGAAAAGGAAAAAAGGAGAGCGAAAGTGAAGAGAGAGGGAAAAGAGGTGAAGCATTGGTAGGAGAGAACAAGAAAAAGGAAGTGAGAGATAAAAAGATAGAGGAGAAGGAGAGTGGAGGAAGGAGGGGAGCAATCAGTCGGGTGGATCGAGTCACCTGAGCTGCGTTTCGGGACAAAAGAGGTTTCATGTTTCGACACACGAAGGAGAAGAACTGATAAACAGACTCCCAACAAAAAGTCACCTTCATAAAACTTCAAAAACCTACTCAGCAAAGAGATATCTACACCTCCTTCTACTGGGAATTATTTCATAACAGTAGAAGAAAACTAAATGTTTAGAGGAGTTTAGAAGAGAGACACGTTACATGGCAACCGGAAGAAACCATCGTCCACTAGGAGGAGCTGTTTCAACAAAACCTGCTTCCCATTGAAATCAATAGGACTTTTCTGCATCTATAATTTTGTCATCCTGTTTTTTGATGCTGTATTTCTGTAATTTTGCGTCCTTTTATCTATCATCAAAAGGGTTTTTTTGGGGGAGTTTTTGCTGTACAGATTAATAAATCCCTTTATTTCAAATAATACTGATGGATTTGTGGAGTCGACAAACTTTTTGGCAGAGAGGAAGTTTTGTCACAGCTGAGCTTCATCAGCTGTCGGCGGCCTTGATTGCCTGCAAATGTGATTTAGTTTTAAACAACCAATAATCCCACCTGTTGAGATTAACTCTAACATACTGGTCATACCCCCACCCGTCACACTATCCCCTCATAATTGGTCTCTATATCAGATTTCTGAAGCATGAATCTATGTTTCAGTCATTAAGACCTCATCAGTCATAAATAAATGGGTGATTAATCCTTTAATGAAGCTTTCAGAGAGCAGAGAGAGTGTTTTCTTTACTGTGTGTTGATGGAGAAAAACATTTGGGCCTTACCCTTTAAAAAAAAGTTACACCCTAAAAAGTAAAATCTGAGCAACTGCAGAAATATGTGATAATAAACTCACAACTAGTAACATCATCATTAGGTAAAGACGTCCTCAAAACATCATCAACATCTCATGTTTCAGTTGAATTTTTACATTTTTACTCACATTTATCACAGAATATGAAAAGCATCAGAGCTGCGATGACTAACTGATTAATTGATCAACAAATTATTTTGATAATCAATTGTTTTGAGTTATTTTTTTAATATAAAATGCCAAAATTCTGTTTCCAGCTTATTAAATGTGAGTATTTTCTGGTTTCTTTAGTCCTTCATGACAGTAAACTGAATATCTTTGGGTTGTAGACAAAACAAGACATTTGAGGACGTCGTCTTGGGTTTTTGGGAAACATTTTTCACCATCGTTTGACATTTTTTAGACAAAACAACTAATCCATAAAGAGATAAAACAATCCACAGATTGTTAGTTGTGGCTTTATAAGGTATGTTGATGTATTTTTGCACAAGCTGCAAGATAAAGATCAACGAAAAAATCTGGACAACTGCCAAGAAACCTTCAAAACTAAATGTTCATTTGTCTTTTTAAAGTTAATTCTGTAAGAGGATATCAACAGGAAGTGATCTGATCGTGTGACTAATCTGCACTTTCTCTTTTTGATTTAATATGACACAAAACTGCGCACTTACTATTCAAAATCCACTACATGACTTTAAACGCCGTTCATTGATCGAGACAAACTTTAAAACAAGCATCATTGTGTAAAACGTTTATACTTGAAACAGCTTTATCAATATGGAAACTTAGCTTTGGCACGTTGCTCTGATACACTGCTGGGAAGTTAATATAAATGTATTGATTTCTAGCTCATCTCATCCTGAGACAAAAGCTTTATCAAGTGAATATAGAAAGAAAAAAAAAAAACACCTTCCCACCATATCTATTACTACGAGCTGGCTGGCAGTATCTGTCCTGGCTAATGGGATTTAAGGGGAGAGCTCTGGCCAGTGTCAAAGTCACCTCTGAGGAGAGTCCTGTGCCAAGATGAGGGACAGTTGGATGGAGGGGGGGGTGGGGGGGGTGGGGAGGTGGTTGGGGTGGGGCGGCAGATTATTCCAGAGAGGAGATGAGGGGGAACAGCTGAGAGAGACAGGATGAAAGGGGGGGGAGGGAGGGAGGGGAGGTGTAGACAGAGGGATGAGGGGGAGGAGGAGGAGCGGTGGGTGAAGACGGGAAAGAGTCGAGCTGAAGAGAGTTAAACAGGCTGCTGTCAGGATAGCAGAGTTTTTAATTTGTAATGTTCTTACAGAATAAATCTGACACCGTTTCTAAATATGACGTGTCAGTAACTCCATATTTGGCTCTTGGCCTGACTTTCATCAACCTAAATCAACTGGTTTCCAGTTCAAGATCTGACAGACTGTTAGATGTTATCTCCAGTTTGTTTAGAGATTCAGATATGTCTGGCGTTACGGAAAAATGATGCTTTTACCACAGCTGTAAAAAGAATCAACCAATCAGACCTTTGTAGGCAGGATTAAGAGGGAGGATGTCATCTTACTACATTAATAGCTACTATCAATGAAATAATGGCCACAAATGTTGTACTGCAAGTCCACCTATAGAAATAACATCCATTAAATCCTCATTTTTCTTCAACCAATGTAAGAAAAAAAAGTTAACTGGTCCAAGCAACCGCTAGCACATTACTCATGTCAACGGAAAATGATGACGGCATGATGGATACGTCACTCGCTACTGATTGGTTAGGACAAAACAAAACAAAATAAAATAACCCCACTCCTAAACAGAACTCGGCTAACATGAACACAATGTCAGACTGAGTGAATGAAGTCTCATTACAGGGCTAGCATTTAGCCCTTAGATTGTTGTAATCTGCTGTCACGTGTTAAATTTCTTCTTCAATGTTTATGTTTACACTACAGTGTTGAGTGGTTTGGACTGGCGGGGGCGCTTAACCACTCACCCGCTTACGATCTGCCCTATTCCTTAAAAAGGAGCTACGCTACCTGGTGTTTCCTAGGCAACGACACAGACGCTAAGTCACGTTTCGAAACAACGCCGCTCAGAGGCTCCCAAACACTATTGATTTTGCGAATGAATGGACATTGGGCGTTATTTTTGACATTTAAAAAAATATTTTTTGGCCCGCCAGGTCGGTACTATTATAGGGGAAACACTGCACTACCTGAAGACAAAGAAAATACTATTACAACTTGCAGAACTAATTTGTAAAGATAGCAATCAAATTAGTGACAAATGCTTCAATTAGTCAAACACGTCGAACTGGATTTCATGGGCTGGGAAAAAGGAATGTTGAACTCACTTTTATCTGTCACTTATCAGCTGGTGAACACCAGACCGGTAATATTGTCAAATTTAAAGGTGCAGCAGTGAAGTTGACTAAAAAGTTGTTTGGTTTGTCCATCCTGGGCTACCATAGAATAATGGTGGTGCTAGAAGAGGAGCCGCTCCGTATGTAGATATAATAGATATAAAGGACGATTCATATTTTTTAGGTGATTATACACTAATTTAAACATACTTATGTATATTATATATCCATTTCTGCCAAGTTGCCACTAAATTCTACATACCGGACCTTTAAGAACTTAGTTCTGCTTTCTATGTCACAATTCTGAATCTCTGAGGAGCTTCACATGAGTTTAATATGTAATTTTCTGTCGGTTTCTGTTCCTCTTTTTAAACTCGCTCTCCTGTTTCTCTCTCTCTCACAACCTGAAACCCATTCTGTTCTTTGGACTGTTTACAAGCAGCTTGTACTGTGACCCTCAGCTGTCGCCAGTCAACAGGTGTTTTCATGCTTGTGTTTAAGTGTGTGTGTGTGTGTGTGTGTGACTGTGTTTGAGTCAGTGTGTGAGCTGTGGACACGTGACCGAGCCTGTTGCTACACATAAAATAATCTGCATCGCTCTGTCTGTAAGTCAGACTCAAGAATCATTCCCTTTTTAAAACTTCCAGCTAAAATACAGACAGAAGAAAAGAGCAGGAGAAAGGACAAGACTTTACTTACGGACTGGACTCGGGCACGCTCCGTTTGAGTTCCCCAGATCTCCTAACAGAGCACCTACGGCAGACAGCAGAACACAGCGCGGTCATAAAAATATAATGTAAAGATCATTTCATATCAAACGGTTCATCTGCATACTCTACTGTAATCATTAAATCAAGTGTGTCATTAAAAAAAAAAAAGTGCTACTGCTATCGACACCCACTTCACTCTACCCGAGGACCATAATTGGTTTCAATTCTCCATTTTCCAGTTAATTTTTAAGTGCTGGATTCGCCAGTTTTCAATGGTACTTGTGTTAAATTTGGAGGAAAAGAAAGTCAGACTCATTTTAAACGGTGAAAAAAAGATTCCCATCTGAGATTCATTGTTGTAGTATTCGAGTAAAATATTTAAAATTAATATATGTATATTTATATTATTAGGGTTAGGGTTATGGTTAGGGTTAGGAGTCAGGGTTAGAAGAAAGGGTTAGGAGTCAGTGCTAGGGTTAGGGTTAGGAGTCAGGATTAGGGTTAGGAGTCAGGGTTAGTGTTAGGAGTCAGGGTTAGGGTTAGGAGTCAGGGTTAGAAGTCAGGGTTAGGGTTATGGCTAGGGTTAGGAGTCAGGGTTAGGGTTAGGAGTCAAGGTTAGGGTTATGGCTAGGGTTAGGAGTCAGGGCTAGGGTTAGGAGTCAGGGTTAGGGTTAGGAGTCAGGGTTAGGGTTAGGGTTAGGAGTCAGGGCTAGGGTTATGGTTAGGGTTAGGAGTCAGGGTTATGGTTATGGTTAGGAGTCAGGGTTAGGGTTAGGAGTCAGGGTTATGGTTAGGGTTAGGAGTCAGGGCTAGGGTTATGGTTAGGGTTAGGAGTCAGGGTTATGGTTATGGTTAGGAGTCAGGGTTAGGGTTAGGAGTCAGGGTTATGGTTAGGGTTAGGAGTCAGGGCTAGGGTTAGGAGTCAGGGTTAGGGTTAGGGTTAGGAGTCAGGGCTAGGGTTATGGTTATGGTTAGGAGTCAGGGTTAGGGTTAAGAGTCAAGGTTAGGGTTATGGTTAGGAGTCAGGGTTATGGTCGTGTAATGTTTTTATCTGCTGTGTCTTTCTTTTGTCTGAATATAGTATAAAATTTTCCATGGCAGTACCAGTACAACACTTGAGTTAAGCTACCAAAACAATACTTTTTTAATACCTTTAGTTTGGGGATACAAACATGTTCTAACCCTCTTTTCCTTTTAACCAAATCTGACAAATTGCTCAATGCATCAGTGTTAAAGAACATTTCCTCAATAAAATATAGTCGAACGTTTGAAAAGTTTCCTCATTTAGATCAGGAAATATCTGATCAAATTTATACTCAGTATGGACACATTTATGTATATCAGTATTCAAAGGCGGTGGAAGAAGTATTTATATCTTTCACTTAAGTTAAAATAGCAATATCACAATGTAAAGAAACTCTATTTCAAGTTTAAGCCATGTGAAATACATTTTACTTAAGTAGTATTTATCAGCAACATGTACTTAAAGTATCAACATAAAAGTTATTTCTATATTATTGGATTTTTGTTTTTAATGCATCAACACATAAGCAGCATTTTAATGTTGTAGTTAGTGGAGGTGAAGCATATTTCTGCTCTGACACTTATTTTCCCTCCTCTGGCACAGATTCAGTTTTTGACTCTAGAGAGATTCTCCAGAAAGGCAGAAAGTCGGGGTCATTAGGGGTCGACTGAAAAAATATCTGGCTGGACGGACACACGGAAAAACACCAATGAGCAGATATGATGAACCCAATACAGCTTCGGTAATGTGGGATGCATAGCAGGGTACAGCGGAGTATTTGAACTGCTGAGGTTATGAGGAGGAGGAGGAGGAGGAGGAGGAGGAGGTGGTGGTGGAGGGTTTTGGGGGGGAGGGGGTTGGGGTGGGGGCCTCCATTACTGCTATGTGAAACCCTCTTGCCTCGGTAGAACGGCATGTTATGAAAGATGCTGTAATGCATTTGTTGCACGTTACATCACCTAATTCTGACTTACAATGAGATTACGCTGGTCGGAACAAAGCTTGATAAGTAACCTTGTCTGAGACGCAAAAATGGGGCACAAATCCTTTTAGTCAGAGAGTGAAGGATTGGTTTGCAACAAAGAGGCAGCGGGGCGCACGCGGGAGTGTACCAGCCTGAGTCAAAGAAATGATGGATTTCTGTCATTATAAGGCAGTGTGTGCTTATTGAGCAAACAGGAGTTACCCGGACTGACAGGTAACTGAGCCTGCATGCTGCAGAGAGAGAGAGAGAAAGAACATCGATACACACACTCTCATCTACGGTCACTTTGCTGCTCGACGACTCAGAAAATCCTCTATGAAAACTCAATAAAACACTGATGTTACATGAACTGTGCCTCTACATACAGGAGGTAGAGAAATAATACACCTTATGAAAAAGCTCTTTAAGTAACTACATCACCATGACAACCGTTTCTATAAAGGTGGCTCAAATTAGCTAGCATTACAGCTATAAGACACATTTGGCACTTTGTATTTGTAAGGAAGATGCCAAAAACTGTTGTGCATTGGTCAGAACTTTTTTCAATATTTCTTTACTCCACTGACAAGAGGAACAGTGGTCACAAGATACGACCCACATATACATGATACAGAGGGGAAACATGCTGCTAATTAGCATTCAGTGTAATATGAGAGTTTGCAGTGGTGATTAGTTACTGCAAAGTTAGTGTCCTTTGTCAGGAAGTGTTTATTCGAGGTGCATCGCTGCGTAGGATGGATGACATGTTCAAGTGTGATTATCCAGTACACATAAAGCTATGACACATATTCAATCCAATATTCTTAAACCTGCATTAACGGATGTTTCGTCCACTAGCACAACTCTGACATATCATCACCTTTAAACGTCGATATGTTGAACTTGTTAGCAAACAGTCGCTTATTTCCACATCCAGCAGTTACGGAGCAACGTGATCATTCATTTGGAGTCGTGTTTCTGTCCACCTGGTGAATTCACTCTGTTTTTTTTTTTGCTCTCTACCAACTCCTGAGGGAAATATCTGGTTCTTTAGCTGCTACATGCTCCACTATGTTCATCAGCTAGTCTACAGCTAACTGTGTCTGTTTGCTGTTTTGGTGCTGAGCAGGTAGTGTACAGCGGCTTTTTACAGGTTTTTCTCTGAAAACAGCTGCCTGCTGAGGCTGAAAATGACACCATGAGAGTGCTGAGAGTGAACCAAAACAGTATAGTTGCAGCCAGACAGATAAACAATGAGCTGAAACTCACTAAAAAGCTCCGTAAAGCCGAGAGGAGCTGCAGAGTCTCAACACATTACACACTGACATACGGTGGTATTATAAAAGTATCAATTATAGCCAATTATAAGTCAAAAATCTGTAGAAATTCAACATTATATCAGCAAAAAAAGCTACAAGAGATCAACAACAGTATGTGTGTACATGAGGATTTATTTACTAATTAATAACCATCACCTAATTAGGTGTGTTTACATTACAAGTCATTGCATATTTTTTGTGGGAAGATGTTGACCTCATTCTACTGTTTGCATTCATTTGTCTTCTCCTGCAGGTAAAAAAAACTACAGAATAAGCTCTGTTTGTGTTCTGGTAATATGAATTAACACGTTTTATGCAGGAGGCGTTCCTACTATCTGCCTTCACTGCCCTGAGAACACCTGTCAATCAAATAGTGTGGGCGGCGCTGTGGGGTCTTTTGTTCTTCGATTTTCTTTTTGAAGAAGTTTTGTTGGCGGGGTGTTCTTCTTCTTCAGTTTACTTCCTTTAGTTCATTTCAGAAATGCAAAACTGCGCATCAGAGGATTTTTCCAGGCGAATGTAAAAGCTATAATATATACCGGTTGGATCAATCAGCAGCTGACATTTATTTATATAAGAATTATTGATTCACAGAACCACAATCATGCTGCGGAGCTGTACAGACACACAGTCTTAACCACAGCGGTCCAGCTGTGTCTCTTACCTGCGCTGGCTGGTCGTTGTGGTAACCCTGGCGACACGGTATTCCTCTGCAGAGCCGGTTGCTGTGGCGACAGGAGGCGGGGGTCTGTGAGGGTGGAGGTGACAAAGGAGGTGGTGGTGACCAGGGCGCCGCCGGGGTTATTACTGAACTGGAGGGCTGCCGCCGCCGCCGCGTTCTGATTGGATACTGGCACGGTGACTGGCATAGAGAAGGTGGGCTGTGGGACGGTAGACTGGTGGAGAGACAGGAAGAGGCAGAGCTTAGAGTGAGGTGATGTTTACCTCCACACACACACACACACGTACACACACATACACACACACACAATCACACTCACACACATACATTTATACAATAATAGACATGTGATCAGTTAGTGATCTGCAGCAGTGCAAACAAGCCTGCAGGTGAAAAACACACAGTCACACCAAAACAACCAATCACAACCAGAAGAGTCTTTCCAAAACAAGATGTGACTATGCAAATATATTAAAAAAACAGCTGTCCAATCTCCATCCAATGTGATAATTTTGTCTGTCCTAAAAAAAAAACTTATTTTCTTAAAGTTAAGAATCTGCCACTGAGGCGAAGAATCATTTCAACCTGTTTCCAGCACAACAAATTTTCTGGAACGAATGAACGGTCATTAATCTTAATTATAGTGCAGCGATCTGTCTTATTGTTTAATCAAATAGACTCATTTTTAGAAACGTCTTGAATTAAGTTAATTTAAACTATGTTGGGATTGTAAAATCATACTGCAGAGTTAGATTTTCCATTTTTTTAAAAGACTTTTAGGGCTCAGTAAATATATATTTTTTTTGCATATTTACAGTATATATAAGTCAAATTGCTGAATGTTTTATTTTAAATTACTGTACAATTGCTCTATTTGAGATTAAATCATTCACGCTTACTCTTGATTAATGATATATTTTGTGCTATTAATCATTTAACTACAAAAAATATTCAGCTTATCAAGTCATTTTTGTCTTTATTTGAATTGTAAAAACATGAATAACTTCAAATAGGAGAAAAATATCATTTCAACCAGCAGAAGTCTTTAGTCTATTGTATGTTGATAGAGGTTGGTGCACTAGAATAAAAATGATTTTAAATAATACTTGAAAAAAGTTGACAGAAATGTTAAGAAAATCACATCTAAAGACTTAATTACAGACACAAAAGACTTGATGAGAAAGATTTTTTAGTGTAAAAACAGTTTCTGAAGACCTAAAATAATCATACAGACCTACACTGATATACACTGTATCCTCCAGGCTACATACTGAACCCATTAACTTTATACTATTACTCAACGTTTTCCAAATCAAATCATATATTATCATGTTGATTTCCAACCTTTGATGCAGGTGATGGATTTCAATTATTGTCAGTACGACATAAAAATGAACCTGAATGACTCGAGACCAGCTGGAGATCAGTAATTCATCGCAGTGAACAATTTGTCACCCTTCTGTTTTCTTGTCAAGGTTCACTAATGTAGCAAGAAAATCAACCTAAAAGTATCAAACTGTAAGTGATGTCAAGTATTTGCAATTATTCAAAAGGATAAAATATGCAAAAAAAAAACACTAGAAAAAGTCCTTTTAAGTGTAAAATGCTTTGGAAATGAACTCTTCCCAGGCTGTTAAACACATATCCAATCTCTCTCTCACTTTCACACACACACACACACTTGCTCAGTTTTAGCATGCATAGTGACTCGGTGGAAAGGCCAAAAAGCTGTCGCCTTTCACATCTCATGCCAGGTTAAAAGTCTTGTCGCAGCAGCAGGTTATTGGTGACATTTCATAGCGTGCACAGCTACATCCACCACCCCCACTGACATGTCCTCATCTCGGGGAAAGTTAGGAAGTATCCTTCAATGTGTCAGATCACCTTCCACTTAAATACTTGTGCAGGAGTTTGCTACTCAGGTCTTATCTTATTCTCTAAAACATCCACTGTGTTGACTATTTTTTTTTTATGAAGTCGGCTAGTTGAAAACTAGATGACCAGACAGCCCAGGGTTCCTGAAAAAAATCAAGGGCAAGGACCTTGGGTTGTCCAGCCATTCGACCCAATTCACCCTGTTCCAGCTGAATCTGAAAGAAGGACTTCTATATATAGAATGTGGGCCAGTGCTGCGCGGTACTGTACTCGTACTGGGACCCAGTTTAACGCGGAGGAGGACGAGGGCACCTTCCTGCCCTTGATCTCTGCCTCTTCCTTTCAAGCTATGTTTTTTTGTAACTTTTTTTTCGTTTTTTGGAGGGAAAGAGAAGAGAAATGAGATCAACAAAAAAGAAAAGAGTGATAAATATGTCTGAAGCTGATGCTTTTCTCTGTTTGGTAATAATTTACTTTTCCGTCCGTAATTTCAGGTTATTTTCTGGATAGTTTCTGGTAAAAACTACGTAATTTTTGTCCTAATTTTAAAGAAAATTGGAATTTCCTTGAAAGTAAAGCTCACTTTAAACCCACGTAAATATTAATTTATTATTTATTCATTCTTAGGAACTTAATATATGTTGAAATGTTTGCTTGCCAGTGGATGAATTTCACATTTTTGCATGCTGAGCTGATTACCCTAAAATTAGCACCAAATTACAAAGTTTTATTTTGAAAATGTCTTGGAAATCATTAGGAAACTATAAAAAATAATGGTCCCATAGGATACACTAGCAATTAATTAAATGAAAATGTATCACCTGAACACTCTCTCTGTCTCTGTTTTCCCTAAAATTAGCACCAAATTACAACGTTTTATTTTGAAAATGTCTTGGAAATCATTAGGAAACTATCAAGAAATAATAGTCCCGTAAAATAAAGTGCTACTCTCGCTTTTATGATATTTTATTACTAAAGTTGTTTCAAGTAGAAAGGAAAAGTGAGGTAAAGCTAGAGGAGAAGTTTGTCCTTTTAACCACTAACCTAAGAAACTCCTGACTCCTCCGACTTTCTGAGATTTAACACTCAGTTCTCAGACTGTAAAGAGGAAGCTTGCAAAGGTGAGTTTACAGACGGAGCTGTAAGTGGTGACCAGGGCGGTTGAAGATAGCATCTAACAGCACTGCACCACTGCACACCGGCCAAGCAGAGAGTAAAAGGGGAAAGGGGGAGGGGGTGGTGGTGGTGGTGGTGGTGGTGGGTGGGGGGGGGGGTGGATAAATGGAGGGATGGATGAGGAGGTGAAGGGTTAGTGCGAAGGGGACGGAGGTGTGTAAACACGGAGCATACAGCACTAGAAAGGATTTATCCTCACATGGCTGAGAGGGGGTAGGGGGGAGGGCGGAGGAGGGGCGGGCGGGGGGGAAGTGGTTTACTGCAGCTTTTCACTATTTAGGTATTTAGCTCTTAAGCAGAGTGAAGTACAAACAGGACATTTTGATACAACATTCAGGAATCGAAGCTCGACGTCCCGCTAACCTCAAGACGTGAGAGAGTTATGAAACGTGTGACATTTTAAACCCGTAACTGATCTTTTAACCACGTTTTAAAACTACAAATATCCAGATTATCGTCTTTTCACTAACATTGGCTTCCTGATTTAGTTTAGTAGTTTCACCGGTGACTTGACTGACAGTTTAACACAGTAAAAAACGGCGGCTTGTTGGATGCGTTTCAATATGTGATTTAATTATTTATTATTTTAAGTAGAAAAGCAGAGACCAGGGACAAGGGGTCGCACATTAGCCTTAACTAAGAAATCCAATATGCAATACATCTGTTTCATGTTATTTTAACCTGTTACAATGGTTTTTTTTGCATCGTCCCTGACAAATAAACTAATAAATAAATAAATAATAGATACCTGACAGCCAGTCAGAAAAAAAGTATTTTCAGTGGTAATGATGTGACCACTTTTAAACACCAATTTGCAGTTTTGCAGTTGATCCAGGGCTTGACAGCAGCTGTTTGTTTTTTAAATTAATGTTTGGTGTTTATGGTTCTTTTCAAAAAATACATTTTTTGTGCAAATGTTATAGTTTCTGACAACCTTATTTTATTCTAATGCTTGTTTCTCTTATCCAGTTTTTAAAAACTCTGAAAAGAAATTAAGAAAAAGATGTAAATGTACTGTATATCTGCTGTTATATCGGTCACTGAAAATTCAGAATTAATAAATGAATAAATGATAATATTAACATAAAGGGACAGTGACATCATGTTCTCTGTAATCTTTCTGGAAATTTGTGGGATTTTACAATGACAGAAAGAACATAAAGGTACATTTTAAATTACACACATATTACACATGTAATTTTGTGATAAACATACCTTCAAAAGTTTACAGAATTTTGTCAAACATGTGTTGGGGTGTTCGGGTGTTCTGCAGGAGGAACTTAGATAGATGTGGGTTTGTTAGTTTCACTCTAATTGTATCAGGAATCTAATCAGTCTTACTTTACTTATTTTTATGATTTAAATATTCAACATCCGTCGGCCTGGATAGATGCATGTTGACGTCAGTTGATGTAGTTATCTAAAACTTTCATGTTTCGGAGCAGAGACTCTTACTGAATCTCCTGCCACAACACAACGACAGTCTTCTTCAGGTGTTTCTCTTTTTTAACAGCCGTAATTTGTTTTCATCCGCTTCTCGGCAGGACCTCGACGATGACGCTTCTGGCTTCTGGATTCTAGAAGATTTGTGACATTTTACTGCGAAACCTCTTCACTCTTCCTTCTCTGAATATGAATTTTAAACGTGTCGTCACCCCGCTCTGCTCCGCCGAGCATTAATCTGTGTCTTTGGCAAATTACATGTGAATTTACATCTGCCCACTCCGACTCTATTTAACACTGACTCTTAGCAGACAGGAGGGGTTAATTGGACTCTGCCCGTCATCCTGCGGATTTCACACAGAGGACGAGAACCCGAAGACACACACACACACAAAAAAAAAAAAAAAGCAAGAACCTGTTAGGTAAATAATTGACTAGGAGCTTTTCCAGAAGGCTCGTGTGAGGAAGCTTGAGGCCTCTTCTGCATGAAGAGAACAAAAAGAAAGGGGAGAGAAAGCTAACCTATTTTCCCTCGGAGGAGCTCTCTCAACAAGGGTGTGTTTCCTGGATGCAAGGGTATATCAGAATGTATTAAACTCATGGCCTAGTTTCCCTTTCCCCTCCCTCTTGTCCTGGAAGCCTTTGAAAGTTTTTTTTTTTTTGTTGCCTTTTTCAACTTTAGGATTGTCGCATCCTATTTGTTAGCCGCCGCGGATCTGAACACGACGCCGGGAAAGTGTTTCGGACGACCTTTCAGACGTCACGGCTGTTGACCGGTAAATTAGGTTTTTTTGCTCCCCCCCGCGCTTCACTCTCTGGATTCCCTTTCAACTTCACTAATATTTGAATAAAGACCAAAAACACAGAGGAGAAAGAAGTCAGATTCAAATAAATGCTGTTTCATCTGCAGCTCCAAACAGAAATTATTAAGGAGAAATGACTTTACGCTCAGTGTTAAAGAGTCTGAAAGCAAACAGGACTCAATATGACGCTAGATTCCACCTTCAGAGTCTTACACATGTATTAAATCTTACAAATAAATATTGTGAGTTGTAAAATAGTGAGTTCATATGATAAATAAATCTGTAAAGTTAATAAAAGTCTCACATGAATGATTAGAAAATGAATCACAATCTGTTTCAGTGTGAATTTCGGATCATAATTTTGCATTAGTTAGCATTATTTGCTATTATATAGTTCATCTTATTAATATAATAAATGTGTGTCTCAGTCTTGGCCCGCTGTGAGATTTTTTTAGACGTTTTTTAGATATTGTCATAAAAATTGAGATTAAAAACAAAGTCCTAAAGATTTAAGAGTTCATTTCGACTTGATTGAACGTCTTACATTTCACCTTGAAATCTCGATTATGAAATTAAAACACAAAAAAAAAAGCCAGAATTGATTGATTATTAATCACGAAAGCCAAAAAAACAACCCTGAAAAACTAAATTAGACGTGATTAAATGTGCAGCTCAAGCAGCAGTTTTTTTTAGTAGCATCATGTTGTACTTTTCACATTCATACTGCGCTACAGGATGACATTCAAGACGTTCAAAACTCCTCGCTCAAGGGCCACCACGCAGGTATTTCTTATTCAGTCCCACTCCCCCCCCCCCCCACCACCCCCCCGACCAAGAATCTCAGAGCCAGAACAGGATCGAATCAGAGAGAGACCCCTCCGGTAAAAAAGGCTCCCCTTTTTTTTTTCTCGCCTCCCACAGTAACAGCAGTGGAACAGGAACGTTAGCTCGCGGCTCGTCTAGCCGAGTGTCCTGCCTGTTTTCTCCCTCGCCACTCTCTCCCTACCTCAGGAGGTATTTTAGTACAAGTGGGATTAAGCTTGTATATCCCGGCCCCTAGCTGTTATGTCGGGGATTATGATGCTGAGGGCGGGGTGGGGGGAGAGAGGGGGAGGGAGGAGGGAGGAGTAGTGGGTGGTGCTGTATGCTCTTCCGTTTGCTGGTGTCCCTTGTGATAGGTGTGCATGGGCGAGCCAGGCAAGTTGGCAGTCTGAGGGACTGAGGGGCAGTGAGGTGGCGAGGGGGAGCAGGCGCTATACCTGCTAGCGGCGTTCGGCTAGCGTCCAGACGATGAGCGCCAAGAGCTGGGAGGGGTAGATTGAGTTCTATTCTTCTTCTTTCTGCCGCGGCTTTATTTTCTGGAGGGGAAAAGCTTTTAAGAGCTCACGGAGGCTGATCGAGGCCGGGTCAAACTCAGGAGGAGCCAAATTCACTGAACTGATTAAATATATAAAGAGAGAGGCGGCTCGTTTTCTAATATAATTAGTCTCTGACAACTCTCTTTTTTTTTTGGTTGATTTGAAAGAAAACAGATTTTAACCACCTTATTAATTCATAGTTCTGTTCTGATTTATCGTACCGTGAAGTGACAGACAGTTCAGGGTGCGTTCACCTCGATTTCACCTACAAATAATATGTTTTAGATAATTAATTTTACTTTATTACACTCCACCTCCCACCTTCAGACCATATTTTTAAGGTTTCATACTCTGCCCTGCATTGTGCTTGGATTATTTTAATGACAGGGTGTTATTTTAAATCTAATCTATCAATGCATACATTATATGTTCATATTTTGGGTGCATTTTTATAGTAGTAGACATCTGTAGAAATAGTCTCTGAAGGTCAAAAAAGGTTTTGTTTAAAATCTGTTTCATTATCTGATCTTATATCCAGATTATAACAATTAAATTAAGAAATTAAAGTTTGTAAAATGACTAAAACTATTAAAATAAGACCTAGGCTGTTAAAAAAAAGAAGAGAAAACAGACTCTCCATTCAGGTATAACACCATGTAGGTGTTGTTAGGATTAACCGCCGTCTAACTCGCCTGCAGCATCTCAACGTGACTGTGTCCCATCCCCAAGTGACCAATCGGAGGAGCGGGCAGACAGGAAGAAGGGCTGTAAATTGAGTGCTACTCATTAAAGTGACATTAATGGCATTATTGAGCACGGAGGAAAAAAATGAATCACGGAGAAATTGGCACAGGAGAGCGGCGGTAAAAAGGGGTCTGGCTGAGCGCCAGTCAGGAGGGCGGACGTGGATAATGTCAGGAGAACATCTAGTCAGAGGAGCAGGAACTGCACGGAGACTGAAACTGACCTCGGTAACACCGCAAATGACGGCTATTTAACAACCGCACGCCGGCTTTCTCTCTCTCTGTGTGTGTGCTGCCTGAATGAGAGTGTCTGCAATTGCACGCTTGTTTCTAAGTATTACACGATTGGCGACTGCTCAAAGGCATGCTCCAAACATGTAGACTTTCACCATAAAGGATGATTTCCCCTCCAACACCGGTTGCTATGCCAACTTTTATGAAAACTAGGGACCTAGTTAGCGCTCTTCTCCCTCTGTTGTATAAATATTCTTGTACATAACTGAACAGGCAACAGCAACAGTATATTAAAGCCATAATACTCATAATAAGGATGCTGTTGACTGTGATGACTGATGAATAATCACAGTAAAGCCTTATTTGGTGTTGCAATGCTTTTGCTGAGGACTTGCACAAAAGATATACATCTGCAGCACTGCAAAAAAAAAAAAAAATGCACATCTTCTTCGTCTTTGATGTTATCTCTTTTTAAGTCCTAGAAGTCCAGATATGAAATGTGCCTGTAGTGGAGGATTACACAACAACGTATTAGGGCTGCATATGACTCCGGACAAGTGTTTCCATTCAGAACTGAGATCAACCACGATTCTTAGCTTTTTATACAAAGAACTATTTATTCAGATCAACATTTTCTTTGATTATTAGCTTCTAGTGAAGGACAGTATCCAACTGCATGAGTTCAAGATTCTTTAAAGGATAATTAAGACTGTTGTTGACTCTTCAGAACACTTTTGAAAGTTCATGTTTTTAAAGAATTCGATAAAAATCGAGTATCTTTGTCCAGTAAAGTATTAATCTGTTGTATTGGGTTAGAAAGACTTTTTTTTTGGCCTTTTTGTGGTTTTCAGGTTGTTCTTCTTACCAACACTGGGTTTTCCCCAACTCTGACATTTTTTTTTGTTGTTCCTTGGAAGGTTTTTTTTCTTTCATTGCACTTTACTCTGCTGTCTCCCACGCACATTACATTCATTATATCAATCTCTTGCCCTTTTCTTCTTCTTCTTCTTCTTCTTCTTGTGAGCAGTTTGTCATGTGGAGTGGAACGCAACAGGATATTTGTCACATAAAAATGAAGATTGCATTGTTTAATTGTGCAGACCTGCAATATGTTTAAAAATTGGTCGACTTTAATTGCGTCACAAAAAAAAAAAATCAAGAAAAAGTGACATTTGATCTTGAAAATTCTTGACTTTTAGTGGAAACAGGTTGAAATACAACTTTAGGATTATGTTTGCTGTGATGATTAGTTCATTAGTCAATAGACAAAGTACAACTGGAGGCTATTTTAATAACTGATTAATCAACTTTTTACAATATATATCCAATAATTGAGAGAATAATCAGCAGGCTAATTCATAATGAAAGTTTTGCCCTTTAGTCAGTCAGTTTGCCTTTCTGCTCCACCTTTCTTGCTCAGGCACACACCATCAGAGGGGGGGTTGTGATGTGGTGGGTGGGTGGTGGGGGGGGAGGTGCATGTGGTAAGAGGTGATGTGGAGGAGGTAAAAGGGGGGGTGGGGGGGAATGGTGAAGGCGAGTGCTCTGTGAGTAGTCAAGGCCGCCATCGGCAGCCGGAAACCTCCGGTTGTCCGGTCAGCGGCAGCAGCATGAGGAAGGGGGCGGGGTTACACAGAGGTGTTGGGGGTGGGGGTTGGGGTGGAGGGGTGGGGGGGGGGAGGGGGTACTCACTGACAGCCTATAGTTCTGCATCATTTTATCAAACTCCTCGTCAATTTTTTTGTATTTCTCCTCAGTGCGGGGGGTGAGGGAGAAGGGCTCCTCGGGGTCTGGGCTCTCAGAGTCCCGGTGCTCTTTCTTGTTCAGAGCCTTCGTTCCCCAAACAAAAGAAGAAGAGGGCAGACAGAGAGAGAGAGAGAGAGAGAGAGAGAGAGAGAGAGAGGTAGATAGAGAGAGAGAAGAAGAAGAGAAGTGTAGGTTAGATAAGGTGACAAAAGTGTGACGGTACTCACGCCGTAGCGTTTGAAGAGGCTGTCCAGGTCCTCGGTCTTGCGGTACTTGTCTTCGTTTAGCGGGCTTTGGTCGATGGAGTCGTCTCCGTCGGGCTCTGGGCTGTTGCAGCCATTAAAGCCTTTCTTTCGCAACGTCTGAAGCGGTCAGAGAAGGGGGTAGAGGAGGAGGAGAAGGAGGAGGCACATTTACATACATTTCATTTTTTCATGCACATGTGGGATTACAAACACTTAGTGAAAAAGCATTTTTTGATTTTACAGACACAAATGACCATCTGTACTTGTTTGCACCGATATCTGCTGACTCCTACACTGTTGGTTGGATAAGAATCAAGCAGTAATAGTCAGATGGAACAGTTTTGACCCTTGTGATGACATACAGTGATTCTTTTTCTTTTAGCGGCTTGAAAGAAAACACAATTTCAGCCTCTGATAATGCTCGATCGATCCGTGAGGTCGACGTTCGCGACATCTGCTGCCCACCTGAAAGCAAGTTATTACCAACGAACCTGTACTCGCTAAAACCCAGCAGGTGCTCTGGAGAAGTCGCGGGTTAAAAGGGTGAAGAAACGACCAATTCCAAACGGGAAAAAGCTTTGAAATCAAAAGAATGCGGCCAGAGAAGGATGTGGCCCCCCCCCACCCCCCCTTCAATCTTCACCAAGTGCAAAGAATCTGCAGAAGCTGCCCGTGGCACTTTCACAGGGCGAGAAACTAAGTATAAACCTGAGCCGCATGTCAGAAGACACACTGAGGCGTCACACCTCTGCACACACAGCGGCTAATCAACAGTGTTAGTAATTGGTGTGAAGCTTTTGTGTGTTGAGGAAAGTGGTTGAGAGAGGGGAAAAAAGGGTAAAGGGTGAGTTAGAAAGCACGCGGTGGCGGTGGCGGTGGCGGTGTTAGCGCCACGGCTAACGGCAGTCAGGTTGTGTCAGTGTTAGCACACTTTGGAAAGGGGTGAAAAGAGAAAAGAGTGCGGGTGGTGGGAGAAAGAGATAGAGGCTCTTATTTTTGAGAGGATTCTGCTAAACGAGATTTGCCATTAAGTAGCTTTGCCTGGTGGGCCTCATGACCACACAGCCCAGCAGATAGATCCTCGCAGCAAAATGGATCTTAAACTGAAGAGCCGGAGAGCCTTCTGTGGTCCAAATACAAGCTTTAGCTCTGAGTGGAAATCCCTCGCCTTGAAATCTATCAGCAAGAGGAAACAAGACACTGCAAAAAAAAAAAAAAATCTATTTAATCAAGACAATTTCTATGCGTATGTGAAGAATATTACAACAAGTTCCCCCCCTGATAGACTCCTTTCAAGAATTTCCTGGATTTCCTCGTCTTGAAACAAGAAAGAGGCAGGTCGCCGCGCTTGAGACGAGAAAAAATGATTTTGAAAAGACTTGAAACAAGTGTTGGAAAGAAGATGAAGGGATTTACAGCGCTGGCAGATGTTTTCTTCATTTATTTAATCCACTGTTAATGTAACAACGTTGATATTTACGGCTTTAATTTGACGCTCGCTGTGAGTTTCAAGAGTCTGCTGATTGATTTTCTGTTTGGAAATGAATGTGCATGATTTGTAAGGAGTAAAAACACTGAAATGCTCCTTTAAGACATTTTAAAGTGCATCATCTCATAGATTATCAATAAGGAACAAAGTACGCTGAATATTTCACACAACCTATATTTTCTATAATTGACAACCACCTGCTGTATAATATGTGACTGCAGTCTAGTGGTGGTCTGATTAAAACATAAGCACATGTTCCACGACTCCCACCGCTCACAATCACTCTTAAGTGAGGATGATTCAACTGCTTGCAATTCAGCCTTGGAAGCGGAGCCGGCGGGAACTCGTACCTGCAAGAGCTCCTGATTAAACCCTGAGGAGGCAGAAACACAGAGTCTTTTAATTTTTTGGATGAATTAGCCTTAAATCCTCAAAAAAAAAACAGGTGAGGGCAGAAGGGGGTAATGATGCCATTTGGATGTCAAGGTACTTTCAGTTTTAATAACAATAGCTCTCTTTGATATGAATCTCATTAAAACTGGAAGCCGTTGTTATTATGGCGGTGTCAAAGCGGCGTTTTATCTACCCACAGAAACGGGTTATTAGACAGATTTGTTCCAACACGGAGACAAGTCGCCTGATTCAGCTGTTCGGCTTCACCAGGAACGAGTCAGCGCTCTGATCTGCAGCTTAATGCAAATTTAACGTGCGGGAGCAGCCGCCGCCACCGCCACACGCTTTGTTGTCCGCCAGTTCATAGAAAACCCCACACTTCTGCGGCCGGCGGTTGGTGTGCGGATATGTGTGCTCTGACCTAAAAAAAAAAAAAAAAAATCGAGGGGGGGGGGGGACAAAAGAATGGTGATAAAAATAAAATAAATAAAAATAAAAACGACTTGGACATGACAATGACGGCATGTGACAGAGGGCTGTGTGGAGGACGTGATCGAGGCGTGGACCTCCTGCCCCCACCCCCCCTTCCTCCCCCCACACCCCCGACTGTCAGGACATAAAAGAGATAAAAAGCCTGCAAACAAAACTGTGCTGCCATGTTGGTGCATCATTCACATGTAGTGACACACATAGAAACACACACACGTTTGTTCTTATATACTCATACAGACCCAACATCACTGGGTTGTTTTAACCATCACTTCTCTAACTTATCAACACATTGTCCTCATAATGTCATTACAAAACATAAGCAGTCAGATTGTAAATGAGCCGACAGTTTATCCAATGTTTGTATAATGTTTGTAATAATCCCTCACTGCACAGACGACTGTGTGTGCATGACTATAGTAAGGTCAAAGGTCAAAGTTGCTGGTCTATGTGCCGATTTTGGCGCAAGTTTGCAGAGCCGTGTCAGCTACAAGTTACTCTGTGTTGTTCAGGACTCTGGTTGGTTCGTTTGAGTGGATCTGAACACAGAGACCTGTTAGAGGAAGTGGTCTCGTTCGGTTGTGAACGAGTTCTGGGGTGGTTTGTTCACGGTGGGAACGTGATCTGACCTCCGTTTGACCGACTACAAGGCTGCAAGTTGGTTCCCGTAGCCAGGAGCGCTTTGCATGCTGGGATGTGGACAAGTGAAATCAACAGTTTCTAGCAGTTAACTGGAGAATGAATCGACGTCTGACCTGGAGTAGGTTCTCTTTATGATATTTGGGCAGATTGGAGCTTCTTTCCTGTGTTTACATTCTCCCTCCTGCCTCAGACAATCTGACCAATAAGAGGAGAGAATGTTCTCATCTGGCTTTTTGTGAAGCATTTTGGTTCACTACAATCGTTTTCTTTGTAAAAAAGAAACAGAACCAATAAGTTTTCCAACTGATTCAAACCAGAACAAACAAACTACAGGTTTATAAATCATAACGTTAATGCCACAGGAAGCAGCAGGAATGAGGCACCATCTTGAACCATCACATCCAGTTCTATTGACACCGTGATAAACTGTGAGTGATGTTTCCAGCAGACACTTCTGGCTAATCATCATTCGATTTTTTTCCCTCCAAATAACCTGAATGTTTCAAACCGGTCTTATTGTTCCGACTGCTCGTATTTCACGCCCCTTCGTAGAGATGTTGTTGTGTTTCCAGATCTCAGCTGTTATGTCATCACAATGTTCTCAAATGCTTAAGTCTTAAGCTTCAAAAGGCTTTTTTTGAAGAAGTGAGGACCAGACAGAATATCCTCACTCTGAACCCTCCAACTGAAATTACTCCTGAAATGAAATGAGATACATTTCACTTCCTTCTTACAGCGTCTCTACTTTCTTTCACTTGACATTTTTTGGTCATCACGAGCTCGTCTCTGTCTTTCTCTCGTGTAAACACCACTGATATTTTGTGAACATTACAGTGCAAACATGGGCATCTTTCCCTCTCTCTCTCTCTCTCTCTCTCTCTCTCACAGTGAACATTGTGTGTTACATTACAGTACATTAACATGCTCTCTCTCTCTCTCTCTCTCTCTCTCTCTCACACACACACACACACACTCTCTGTAGTCCACTGATCAGCTTGTCTCTCAGTCAGTCAGCCATCTGTTCACCTGTCCGCTGTCTCTCTCTCTCTTTCTCTCTCTCTCTCGCTCTATTGTGTTGCCAGGGTAAGATTCACCCTGCAGAGCACCGCACAGGCCTCTGACTGGCTGCGGCTGCTGATAAGCCCCGCCCCCTCCTCCCTCCCCTCCCTCCCCTTCCTTCCCCTCTGGCTCGCTTCCTCGCCCACCCGCCTGTCCTCCCGCCCTCTGTTTCCAGCCCTCCATGAAGCGCTTCTGCTTGCTTTCCTCTCCCCTCTTTTTGTCTCTCTCTCTCTCTCTCTCTCTCTCTCTCTCTCTGTCACCCTCTCATCTCTCGGCTCACCACCTTTAACGCAGCTCTCGCTCTCTCTCTCTCACAGAAAAGTGCAAAGTGTCACACTCGTCCTTCTGTGTTTTTCACCCTCAACATCTCTCTCTCTCTCTCTCATTCGTTCTTGTAATGCCTCCATATGTGACTCTCCCTGGTCGCCCATTTACTCGCCTCCTCCTCCTCCTCCTCTCTCATCTTTTTTATTCTCTTTCCCACCACACTCTCTTTCTCTCTCTCTCTCTCTCTCGCTGTCCTCTTTTGCCCTGCTCTCTCTCTTGACCCGTTCCCAGAGCTTTCCCATCATCATTTCTCTCTCTTCCCTCCTACTGCTCTTCATCTCTTACTCTTTTTCTTGGGCTGAGTATTAAACATCTACACATTTTCTGGTAGCAGAGTACCAGACAGATTTGTCTTGTCAGCGTATTCTTGGATCAATTAGTCCTTAATTTAAATCAGGATTCTGCTATTTTTAGATTGTATTTTATTTCTGTAAAGTTCTTGTATGACTGTTTGTGTTCAGACAACATTTAAAGATCCACTCCAGAATAATATTTGGTGTCTAATATCGTTTTCCCACAATCTCCTCTTTAAAATCTCCTCCTTCTCCCACCCTTAAAAAAAAAAAAAAATCCAGAATCTCTGAATTTGCAAATATTTTTTCATTTCCTACTTCCACATCATACTTATGTAAGTCGAGTACTGAACCACAACTGGCTCCAAACCAAGGTCGCCGGAAGTAAGGGGACCAAGGGGCCACTTTACCCTCCTCCCACATTCTTTTAAAGTCGGGAATCACTGTATCCCCGCAAATGCCCCTGTATTACAAAACTTACGGTAAAAAGACATTTCAATCATTTCTGTCCACTCTAAGATATACGGTAAAATAAAGTAGATAAAGAGGACCAGCTGACGTGCTGCTGCGACTTTACTTCAAAGTGAAATGATTGTTCCTTAATTGGACGCTAACGACCAGGCAACCAGCCAATCAACACACACGGTTTGAAAGTTCACGTGACTTGGTTAATTCACATTGGTCCAAAGCATTTCCCTTTTTAAGTAAAGGCAATCGAGATGCTCCTAAAGTTCACAACAGCCTGGCATGTTGATAATTTACTAAGGTGAAACAGTAGAAAGTTGATTTATCGTTGTGGATTAATGTAATATATATATATATAATGAGGAAGTGGGTAAAGGCAAATAATAGAACAGCTAGAAAGTTACATCACTTTACTGTAACGCAGCCTTTAAAACCAGGATAACACGTTCAATCCCTATATTAAAATCTAAGCTGATATCTAGTTTCATATCACGATCAAAATAATAAAAAAGTCTTATTTTGAAGCACTGTGTAGCTTCTGTTTTGTCCACTATTTCTTTATAAATACATTTATACTTATACATGTGTATGTGTGTGCTGTATAAGCACTTCTGAGTGTGCATTTGTGTCAGCGTATGACTTTTACTATATATGCACCTTTGTGTGTTAATGTGTGTTTTTCTGGATAATGACTGTGTACTTTAACTGGACCTAAAATGACCCGACTAGCAGGCAGAGTCCAGCCTGCAGCCCAGCTCTGGTCAACACGCAGCACAATGCAATGTCACGCTTTATTGTAATGTGTCACATACAGAAGTGCAGAGGCAAGTCAGGCACACACACACACACACACACACACACACAGCCCCCCCCCCTCAGTTAGTCATATGGGACACCGTGTCCACAGTCCCTCCACAGCGCCGGCTGCCACCCTGCTCAGATGTTGTATTATAGATCAGTAGATGTTGTTTCTGGGTGAGGAAACTGTCAGAGAAAAATACAAATTTGTTTTGTTTTTTAGTGATTTTTTTTGGGTACAAAATCAATAATGCATAAACTTCAGAGACAGAAGTAGATTTAACATTAATCTCTTTTCATAACTGACCTGTGAATGTTTTACAGTGTTTTCTTTTAAAAGGAAACATATTCTGCACGTTTCCAGGTCTATATTTTTAATCAGGGGCTCTACTGGGATATCTGCATGATTTACAGTTAAAAACTCTGTTTAGTGGCCCCTCCCTCCCAATTAGCCCTCTCTGTTCTGATTGGCCAGCTTCACAGGAAGTTGTGTCTTGGCTTGTCAGGCTACGTCAACAAACCTCTTTTTTCTCTTTCTTTACATAAAATGTTTTACATACATCCGCACATGTTTGACGCAAACAACACATGGGAAAACCTTAGCAACCACCTTAGCAACCAAGGCTATGCACAACTAGCTCGTCAGCGAGGTAGAAAAAAAACGTTAAGAGCAGGTTGAAGCCCTGAGTTTTGACTTGCAGGGAGCATTTCTACATACATTAACCTCAAGTTATGGAACTGTGACCCTGTTTAAAATCTGATATCATATATATATAACAATATATAAATAACAGAAAACCAGAAAAAGCATAATATCTCCCACTGTTTGGTTTCGTGTGCTTCTTGTAAACTTCTTTTAAATGTGTTAGTTTCTGTTCTGTAACCCATCACTGCCCAAACAGCCATTACTGACTGGGAATTATTTATCCATGAGGTTAATGGACCACTGCTCCCCCCGGCTCCCAGGGGTCTCAGGACGACTTGCTTAGTTACAGAGGAAGGCAGACGGCCTGTCAGCCAAAACAGATAACGTTTCCCACCACTGATAGAGAGGCTGAACGGGGGGGGGGGGTCGTCATGGTTTACTATACTGTAAACTGTCTGTTTATGTTTTAGAGAGTTCAGTATCTCTACAATGTGTGCGAGTCTGGAAATGAGTCACTAATTTGTCAATCAAGCACTTCCAGTACTTAATATCTTTTTAATGGAGTCTTTGCCCTTTTTCATTGTGTGTCTATTAATCATTTTGTAAGAAGATTTCAGCTGCGAACACTCTGTGACGTCTGCTGTAGAAGACGTTTCTGTGCATTCCTTCACCTTGAAATGCTCCAGTTTTTTTATTCATTTACATTTTCGATTGTATTTGTACATTTGTATCTTCCTCCATCATGGTTTTAATGTCGTCTGCTCTGCTCTCATCTGCAGCTCTCTGCGCTGCTTCCTGTCTCCGTCTCACTTCTCTCAGGCCATTTCCTTCATCTCCCCAGACCCCGTCATCCTCAAGCTGTCTGTACCACATGCCATCAGACTTTCCCTCCTTTTCCCCTCCATCTACACACCTGTTCCCACTTCTCATCGGTCCTGCTGCAGTCACCTGGCCTACTCCGCCCACCGTTCACCTGCAACTCATACAACAGCCCGGATCCTTTGTTCTCCTTGTCAGATCGTTGTAGTTGTCATGTTGCTTTTGAATCCTGTTACCTGGACCTGTATCATATCTGCACCTGCCTGTCTGGATGTTTCCTTGTTTCATCCCTGCTGCTGTTTGGATTGTTTGGACTTGCCACTCATGCCTGTGAGCTTCTGAATCTTCTCTTTTTGATGATAAACTCACTGAACCATCCTTCCTGCCTGCCTCCATCGTCTGCACTCGGGTCCACCTGCCTGCACTCCACCGTGACGGATGTTGTTTCTCTACACTCACAGATATTGAGAATCCTACATCCCTTCAACACTAGTCGATTTAGTGTTTTGCCTAAAAGCAGCAGTCCACCCAACATGTGTAATATATATATAACTGTAGTGTATAATCCTGATATGTAGTTATTCTTGTTTATAAAGTCCTTTTAGAGTGAAATAAACTTCACAGGATTCAATCGAGTCTCAGGGAAAGTGGTCAGCTGACCTTTCTCTGACCAATCATGTACGTGCGTAGACAGGCCTTCCAGTGACATCATTTAGCCCAGATTAGGACCTCAGGGTATGACGGGTCTTAGGAGGAAGTCCTCGGAGTCTGGATGGCAAAGTAGGATTAGCTGAGAAAGAGCATCTCCGTGGCAACAGAGACATCACCTCCAACCTGTATGTGCTGGGTCTGGATAAACCAAGGGTTTGTTTCCCCAGAATGCCCTTTGACTGTTTTGTGTAGTTTCGAGGCCTTTACAGCGTGTAACACAATCGGTTACTTAAGGGGCGAATCCTGTCAAGCGGCGCCGGCGGCGTGTGCGATACGTGAGGCTCCTCCTGGCCGCGACCCAGGAGGTAACGGGGCGGTGCCCGAAGTCCTTAAGCCCCTGCGGCGAGGCTCGCCGGTGAGATCTGCCTTTCCTTGAGCCGCTTAAAGAAAAAAAAAAAAAAAAAGGGCATCCCCCACTTCTCCGCCCATCTTCCTTTCTCTCCTCGGCTATTCATCGCTTGGTCTTTTTAGCATTTCACTCGCTCGTGTTCCCTCTGT